>NC_133652.1:300748413-300941550 GCF_009905375.1 Apium graveolens
TTTACATAAATTCATGTTCTACTCTGTCTCTACTAAACAACTTAAGGTTTACAATTTAAATTTCAAAATATGCCTAATTATTTTCATCTTTCTCCTTTACGTGTTATCACATGTAGAATAAAAATCAAGAGTACTACATACGAAACAATTTTGATTTTGGAGAAGTCTTTCTGGTTAATAAAGACTTGCCAAATGCTGACAATGTGCAAACAGACCTTGATGAGGTATATACTTAATATATGTAGAATTATTTAGATATTGATATATTCTGCATGATTATGTACATATTTCTCCTCCACGTGTTATCGCATGTAGAACAACAATCAAGACTATTACATCGGAAACAGTTTTAATTTTGGAGATGCCTTTCTAAACAAAGACATGCAAAATGCTGACAAGGCGCACATAAGCCTTGATGAGGTAATTATTTAGATATTGATACATTGCTGCAAATACACAGAGGACTAATTGTTTGTTTGAGGAGTGTCTCAAAAATAGCTTCTCATCTTCAAATTTAACCAGAACAATATATTAAAAGACTTTTAAATTTATAGTACATTTGTTTCACAGAGAGATTTTGCATATCCTCAAATCGATTACGTTGTCCCTGAGCAGAAAAACGAATCAACTGATGATGAGGTAAAATTAACATAAATTTATGTTCTGCTCTTTCTCTTCTATACATCTTGTCTTAGAATTTAAAATTTCTACAAGTGTGCATGAATATCTTCATCTTACTCTTTTACGTGTTATCGCTTGTAGAACAAAAATCAAGACTACGACATCGGAAACAATTATGATTTTGGAGGTGCCTTTCTGGTAAACAAAGACATGCCAAATGCTGACAAGGTGCCCACAAACCTTGATGAGGTACTGACTTAATATTTGCAAAACTATTTAGATATCAATATATTTCTGCATGATTATCTTCATCTTTCTCCTTTACGTGTTATCACATGTAGAACAAATATCAAGACTACTACGTTGGAAACAATTTTGATTTTGGAGATACCTTTCTGGAAGACAAAGATATGCCAAATGCTGACAAGGTGAACACAGACCTTGACGAGGTATAGACTTAGCATATGAAAGATTATTCAGATATCAAATTATATTGATGCATAGAGAAGTGGGGATATCTTGCTCAAATATTCTCAATATATATATTTTGCTCAAATAAGAACTTATTAAAATGAGAATTATGAGAACTTGTAATCTTCGTAGTTAAAGTTTGTAATTTTATAAAATTTAAAATTTTTACTTTGCACAAAATCATCAATTTCCGAATTCAAAATTTTACCTTTTTAAAAGTCAGCAATTTTAATTACAAAAATTCTTACGATTTTCAATTATTAAATGGGGATCCCAATGGGGATCCCAATGGGGATCTCGTCCCTTTTTTGGGCACACTTAAGTACAATATCAATCTTTTCAATAGTTATTGAGAATATTGGGGTAGGAGGGACTCGCTTGAGTCCTCCAGTATCCAACCAGGGATATCAGGATCTGATATCATGTTAAGATCATATTTCATATCATTAAGACTCAGGAATAGCTGCATAACATAAGTCATTTCACGTGAAACAAGCAATTACTAATATTTTACATATACATAGCATTAAACTTGATAACTTCGCTAGTATGAGATGTTGATACATGTTTCATGTTAAATGGAATTAAGAAATTACAATACCAGGTCTTAAAATTGAACATGAGTCTTTTAGCTTTTCATCTTCAATGCTAAACTAATTAATCCTGTATATGACAAATATTATAGTATCATGATAATGGATGTAACAACACTGGGACTCCCCATTTTGAATCGAAAGGAAATCATCAGTCTAATGATGATCAGTAGGTATTATCCTAGCTTACAATAGTAGCTTAGCATTTCAAATTTTAAACTACAAATATCTATACAATTTTATTTTTTCCTCATAATTAAATTAATAATTCCCATGTGAAATGTTATTAGGAAATGGGCGAGGATTTTTGGGCGAGGTTGCTTTCTGAATGACAACAACAAATTTTGTGGACTTGCATCAACTATTTGGAACTATTTCCCCTTTGGTTTGATAAAAAAAAATTTGTGCTCGCAGCGATTGCGTAATGACATGAAAAATCTCGTGGTTTGAATAATTGTTTCGCTTAGTTCATACTCTAACGATTGGTTCTAAGATTTCAATTATGTTACTTTAATTTTTCAATTTTATTATTTATCTAGAAAATGTTATGTGAAAATTAGGTTTATGAAAACATACCACCTAATATTGTAGTTTCGCATATAAAATCTGTGATTAATGAGATCGAATATTCATCTAAACTTTCATGGAATCGAGTTGTTTATGTCTTTTTCGCTCACGTATCTAATAGTAACAGTTTCGATTAATGAGAAGAAAGGCGAGTTTCTGTTCAATCTTTTTACCTCTATTAGAAGTTATCGTCGATAACTTGAAACAGTGTATCCACGTAAATTCTACAAAATCTTTTAGGCTTATTTCTGTTGTTTCTGAATTGCTTTTCCAAGATTGACAAATTATGAACTGTCTTTTATTGTCGAAAGAAATTTCTTGTGATATTTACCACCATCACAATTTTGATGCAAGAGTTCCAAATCTCCAAAAATATCATGAAAAACATTCCCAAGAAAACCAACACCAAAACATACACTAAGAAAACCAACACGTAGTAAACTCGGGAATCGTTACGCATATACCCGTTGTTATGTTTGTGTGCGTTTAGGGCTGTTTCAAAGCATCTTTACGAAATGTAAAACTTGTAATTTTGAATTCCACTTGCCATAACTGTAAAAAAACTTCTTTCGTAGTTTGTAAATATATAAAGATCGTGTCAAGGTGATTTACGGTTTCGGAGAAAAGTCTGTTTTAGTGAACATTTTCGAGAAAGCCAAACTGTTACGTGGTACTGACTTGGAGGGGAATAAACATGGCCCTCATTTTTTTTTAAAACTTATGAAACATGAACAGTCGATGACCTATACAGCGAGGAAGACCTCTTTAAAATTTGAGCTTAAAATGTTAAATTTTAGATTTAACAAAATTAACGAAGTCAAGGTCATGCAAAGAGTAATCACCAAAAATGCTTACTGCTTAATAACTGCTATCTCGGGTTTTTTATTGCACTTCCTAAAAATATTTTTTTGAGTAATTTTGTTCTAGACACTCTGTAGATCATGCACGCAAAGATGGTGTGTCAATTGAGTTAACTATTTAAGAAATATCAATATATTTAGTAAAAGTGGTGCAAATAGTAAAACCCCATAGTTGACCAAACTTTTAAAATATTTTTCATCTAATTAAATAAATGTTTTCAAATTGTAACTTTTATGAAAAAGATTAAAAATACATACACGAGAAGCTCCTTGAGATGGTTTCATACTTAAATATCAATTTTCTAATTTATTAAAGATATAAGAGTGTGAGACGCGTAATAGTAACATTCAGGAAACTGAACTTAAGAAGACCAAGGCAACTCAAAAGAAACTATTCAACATGGTGATTGCAGCATCTGTAAAGAACTACATTGCAACTACATTTGACCTCAGAAGGCACAAGATTAGAAAAATAGCTAATCCAAAATATTAGAATATTTGCATGACAAAATTCTGAATTATTGTTCTAAAATTTTTAGGAAAATCTTCGTATGAGTTTTAAACTATACTTCTATTGATTATTATCTTCACATCAAATATAATGACTTGCAAAATTCATGTCTTTGTATTAGTGTTTCGAATTTTAGAATATATATGCAACTATTTCTTTTTCAGTATTCCTAAAAGGTGGAATCATTGGTTACTCTACGAATATCAGGCAGTCGCAAAATCAAAAGACATTTTTAGAAAACCATGAAAACATAAGTACAAAAATAAAAACCTTTAACTTAAAATACAGTTTGGTAGAGGACATAATCCTTGAAGGGAAAAATAAAAACAATGACCATAATATAACTTTAAAAAACATTAAATTGCAAATAATCACCAAATAAAATAATCACCAAAATAAACAAAGTACAACAACCGTTTTGTGCAACAAGATAATGATTAAAATAACTATTTATGATAAAAAAAAAGCACCAAAATCATCAAAATGCTAAAAATAAAGAACTACCAAGATCCACAAATTTAATATTACAAAAAAAACTTTTAAAAATCCAATACAAATACTAATATCAAACAGAAAAAAAATTAAAATATTTGAATAAATTTAAAGACTAGTTTCAGCATCTGGAATACTAGTTGCATGAACTGTACTTCTTTTCTCTTTTTTGTGGACATTTCATGTAGTCATGAGCAGTTGCTTTGCATTGCTTACACTTCTGAGGCTTCTTATTTGCATTATTCATTGCCTTCTCTTTTAGACTGATATATCTCTTCAAGGCTGACCCTTTATTCTTACATATATTTGGTACTTTAACCTTGACTTCTTGTGTCAGCTTCTGACCAACTACATTTTCCATAAACTCTGCTTTCGACATAACACCTCCACTACCATCACCATCATCCATATCAGTACTTAATTGCTTTATTGTCCAATGAACATGGTCCAGTTTAGCTTATCTAAATCTGTACCAGCTTTGTTAACCACTTTACGGAAGTCGAACCTGATATGACTAACTTTGACTGCAACCTTTTACATTTTAAGATGATCTTTGGAAATAATAAAAGACAATGAAGAACTGACACTTTCAGCAATTTTCATCCAACGATTCAAAACCATACTTTTGGGGAATTTAACTACTCCAATTTGTTTTAAACCACAGAAATACCACACATAAAAAACTTATTGCATGAACACGCATCATGATCATAGCTGACACTCACCTGTAAAATTTAATCAAATGTAATAATCACCAACACAGAGTATACTATGTAATCAATGAAATATCATACAATTACCTTAAATATTTTATCTTTCACTTTAACATCTCTGATTTCCAAACAAGTAATGCCGTCAATTTCTTCACTCATTTTCTTGATTTGCATATTCAAACAAGAAGAAATAATCTCATCTTGAAGTTTATAAAAAATAGCTCTTGTAAACAAATCAGTAGCATCATCTTCAATGAACCACTCTGAAACAGTAATTGGAAGGCTTGAATTGGACTCATTGTTTAATCTACGAGTTTCATTCCGCCGCTTATCCATAGCACTTTCCAACCGAAACCAGAATTCACATAAAGTACTCCCTTATCTATAAAACTGACTAAAGAAAAAATTCTCACTCTTAGACCGCGAGGTAGTTCTCATTAACCCAAACACAGGTTCACCTCAAAAATACGCAGGAATCCAAGACTTTTTAAGCGAATACATTTTTTCTAACCACTTGTTCCCTTCAAGTTTAAACTCTTTCATAACTGATAACCACCCTGATTCAAACTCATCAGGCTCAATAGTTGAAGACCAGATAAATTTCTTCATCTTCTTCATAAAGTCAGTTTCCTTACACAATCGATTGCCAAGCTGACAAATAAATTACAGCAAATATAAAAATCAAACATTGAAATCACTTCAACAACTTAAAAATGATAAATAAAAGAAGCCAAAAAATCCAAATGAAGAAAATCAATATTACCAACAAATAATATTATAGAAGCGAAATCAGTGATCATTTTCAAAGAAGATGGTATTGGTTAAAAAATATAAATCAATCTAACAAAAACAGTAACAACTAAATGCAATAAATCACCAAAATTAAAAAATAAAATTAAAAATTATCATCTAACATACCTTAAGAGGGGATTTCTGCATAATATGCCACATGCATAAACGATGCTTAGTGGCAGGATATTCATTGGTTGCTTTAAAAACTTCAGGAACAGCAGCTTTCATTGCATGACACTGGTCAGAACCATAAGAACATGATTACGCTTTATTGCTTCAAAAAATGTTGAAACGCCCATGTATAATGACTGTTATCCTCCTTAGCAAGAAGACATGCAGCAAATGTGACACATCGATCATGTTTATCCACACTAGTAAAAGGAGCAAAGATCATGTTATACCTGTTAAAATAAACACAAAATGGTCAAAAAGAATCATACAATTTTAAAAAAACCTAAAATGGTAGAAAATATACCGATTTGTGATAAATGTAGCATCAAATGATACAACATCTCCATCTAATTCATAATTTCTTCTAGCAGTAGCATCAGCCCAAAAAAGCTTCGTTAAATGACCCTCAGAATCAACATCATATGCATAATAAAATGATTCACATGTCTCATGTAAAACTTTAAACTTTTCCAGCAATATCTGTGCATCAGCCTCACCAACATAACACCTTAAATCTCTATTAAAATTCTGAAAATCATGTACCGAAGCACCAATATTTCCATAACCACCAACATGTTCCTTGATCAAAGTAAAAGATTTACTAGTACCAATATTCACTTTAGCAGTATCAACAACATGTTGGCGCATACGATTAGTCATTTCTCTATTTGCTTTCAAAAATTGAAGACCCTCTTCAGAAGCTAACGGATGATTGTGGTTTTCCTCAAACACAGCAACAACATACTTGTCGGACCAATACGTTTGAAAACACATATTGCTTTACATCCGCACCTCCCTGAAACAGTCCTCCTACGCTTAACAATTTTACTAGAACTTTCATCTAAATTTCTAGGCAGATCATTAAAACCAGCTCTCCCACAAATAATATATATTCTCAAAATTATTTCATCCCTATCATCTTTCATTTCAATATTCAACCTCACATTAAATCCAGACAACCTCCCATATTCCTTGTAAAATTCAATACCTTTTTCCAAACTATCAAAACTCTAATTAACCTCTGGTTTAGAAATATCACCACTACACTTTGGAATGTAATACTTATGACCACCATGTGTAATATTAAAACTCGAAACACAAATCTCACTTTCAGATAAACTGTTACCGCCATTAGATACATAATCACCTACTAAACGGCTAACATGAGACGAATCACCGCAACTGGAACCTAAAATCATATAAAAAATTCAGTCATAACAAACTAAAATATATTAATATAGCATAATTAACCAACAATCACTAACAATATACTTGTTTATAATTACAAATAAAAAAGCAACATCAATGATAACAAATGTACCACATGTAAAATTAATTAATAACCCCATTATCACTAATCGTAGTCAAATAATTAGTTAAGGCTTAAGACATAAGCAAATGACATTGATTCACATAAAATTATAATCACTAAAAAAATACCAATAATAACTTACAAATTCAAAATACATAAGAAACAAAACTACAAACGCACTACAATCAAAGTTAGCTCACAACACATAATCACTAATAATAGTCGAATAATCAGTGAAAGTAACTATTAAATTTTACATTTAAACTACTAAATCAACCGAAAGGTATGAAACACATAAAAAGAGTTTAAGACGCAAGTAATTCGTAGAAATTTTCAACAAATCTGAAGTAATCGTGCTTTAGAATACCTACGAAATCAATCGATTACAAAAAATGAAAAGAAACATGATATGAACTTAGTGAGCTCAGTGATAATCACGAAAAAGAAAAATTGAAGAAAGATAGACAATGTACAGGATGCGAAGATTGAGAGAGAAAACTTAGAGAGAGAAATAGTAGAGAGAGAAAGAATAGAAATAAATGGTGACCTTGAAATTAATTAAACCATATATATGTTTTAAGGTTTTGAATTAATAACAAAATAAACGGATCGGATGAATCTTTGGGAAAAAAATAAATGGCTGTGATTTCATTCTACTTATATAATAAGAATTATTTTCATTTTACCAATTGCTTATATACATACATACAAATATATATATATATATATATATATATATTTTTTGCTCAAATAAGAACTTCTTAAAATGAGAATTATGAGAACTTGTAATCTCCGTAGTTAAAGTTTGTAATTTTATAAAATTTAAAATTTTTACTTTGCACAAAATCATCAATTTTCGAATCCAAAATTTTACCTTTTTAAAAGTCAGCAATTTTAATTATTACGGTTTTTAGTTTCAGAAGTTCTCTTTAGAGCACTATCATATATATATATATATATATATATATATATATATATGTGTGTGTGTGTGTGTGAACCTCAAATAAATTGTAATCCATAAAATAATAACCTCACTAAAATACTATTTTATGGGGTCCCAACATAATCAACACAATATATTTTTACTTCTAATGAAGTAATACACTAGCTAAAATATTATATTTTCTCTAGTTTATAATCACTACTTATACCTATATCAATCACTAGTTTGTAATTTTTATTCTAACATTGGTTTGTATTTGAAAATTGTCGTGTATATATATATAGGGTCTCACTCAATTGAGAATTCATTTTAAAATAAGATATTAGATCTAATCTACACCACACAAATTTACAGTTACTATTAATCTACACCACTCATTATAAATCTCAACATCATCTTCTCCAACCATCACCTTCTCCATCTTCTTTCTAAACCAACCCACCACCACCACCTCCAACCACCTGAGACCATCTTTTCCAGCTACCACCAATTCTGGCGACCTTCGGAAAATCACCATCGTCAAACATTAAATCACCACCGTCAAAATATAAAATCACCACCAGAAACATAAAAATCACCACATCCGGCCACCAGCAAACAAAAAATCACCACTGGAACAAAAAAATCACCACAACTGGTCACCACTTTTATCCACCAGATCCGGCCACCAACTTCGTTCATCAACTATGATCACCAATATAATCACAAAAATCACAAGATCTAATTACAAAATACAACGATAAAATTATAACCACATCACCACCACCACCAAATATTTCAACAAATCTGAGTACGAAAAGAGTGAAATCGTTGGAGATGGTGGTTCAAAAAGAGAGGAGGAGAAAGAAAGCTTATGGACGAGGAAGTGGTGACGAGGGGGCGGAGGAAGGAGACGCAGCGCCGTAGGCAGGGCAGCGTAAGATTGTGGGGTGGGGCTATAGCATATTATGGTTGTTGATGGTGAAAGTAGGGGGATGATGGTAGTGTACGGGAGAGAGAGAGATCTGGTGGGTGAGTGGTGAGTGTCAAGAAAGAGGAACGTGCACGTAGGTGGTGGTTACCGTCAGTGCAGCGGAGCACAGGCGGTATGGGGTGGATTAATACGGGCAGGGGTGGGGGATGAAGATTAGAGAGATGGGATAGGGTTGGGTAAATGAGTACGAGGGAATATGTATGGTGTGGATTAAAAAAATATATAAAAAAAAAATTAAAATGGAGGGCTGAGATTAGATCTCAGTTCTCACAATAGTAGGGGTTCTCATTTGAGCAACTTATATATATATTCTCTTTTTTTATGTCCTTTAATATATTTTGAAGAGATTTGAACCTGAGCAACATTTTAAACCTTTTATTGTCAAGGAACTAGAAATGCTTATAACCTTTTTTTGCTAATTGTTTTGGACTAATTAATGTAAATCGTATTTTTTTGTGGGTCCTCGAACCAAATATTCTTTGAAATTTATAGTCAACCAAAAGCGGACAGAACTTCGATTCAGCTGTAATCCATACATATCACACTTATATATTCAATCTAATATTTATTATTAGTATTTTTGAGAAGATATTGTTTGAACATCTTTTTATAATTTTTTTTAATAAAAAGGTATTGCTCATCTATTAAAGGCCATAATGAATTTGAGATTATTCTATAAGAAAAATGAAGGTGCTCTTGTCTTTATCTTTAACCCTCCACCTGTTTATATCGAAAACTCAACTATTGGAAATTTAGCTTTATCCAAATTTCATTTCACAAAATCAATAGGAAAAAAGATTTCATATGAAAAAAGAATTATCAATAAATATTTTCTTGATTAAAAAAATTAAAATTTATTTTAAACCCCGATTTATTACATTAAACGAATTATTTTAATCTTTCACTTTCCATTTATAATAACTACAATTTTTTGTTAAGAGTACAACCTTGAGCATAACCACTGGCGTAGCTAGAAATTCGAGCCACAAGTTTAAAAATTTTGTAAAGACCAAGATGAATGTAGAAAATAATTTAGAAATATTAACAAAATATTTATAATGAACAGATTCTACCATAATGCACAATGGTATGGGGTCAAATCAGAATTTATTACTCTAAATCTATATTTTCAAAGGAGTCAAGGTAAAACTTATTTATTATAACTTTTCTTCTAATTAAATTCGAACATTTAAAATTTCTGTTTTTCAAATTTCAGTGGGGTCAGTTGCCCGGCTATGCCCTGGAGGATAACATGTAACAATTTCACCCAAATTTTACCAATTAAGCCGAGCCCATACTTCACCGCGATTAGGTTGAGTATGTGAATGCTATATTTTTAGTTTATTAATTTTGTGTATATTTTGTGCTTTTATAGTCATGAATTTCTGTACCACCAGAAAATATGAATTTTGTCTATGTTAGTCAATTTTAAAATCATAAAAACGATAAACTTTAACTTTCGTATCTTTTTCTAAAATTCATATACAATTTAAAATAATGATAAAATTCTATTTTTATTATAATGCGAGTTCGAACGCAATAATATTTTACTTTATCGAGAAATTATGACGTACTCTTTAACTTTTTAAGGAAGATATTATATAAAAAAAAGACAATTTAATTATAATTTATCACAATGCTGGTCATGTCCTAAATGCCCCTAGCTAGATCCCCTACATGGTATATATTTAGGCACATTGGATAAATTACACCTACATCGGTATATTAGCCTATACTCTCTCGAAATTCTGGTCCCATCACTATTGCATATACATTTCGATTCATTTCGACTGTGAGATATGGAGATTTCTAAGTTAAATAATCAAAACAATGGCTCTAACAATGGAAGTACTAAGGAAAAAATGGTGACCATTTTGGTGGTTGACGATGATAGAACCTGCTTATCTCTTATAGCTAGTTTGCTAAAGGGATGCACCTATCGAGGTGAGTATATAAATTTCTTGTTTATAAAATCTGCTAATAATTCATATTTTAATTGTACGAGTTAAAAACAAGAGGAAATTATAAAAAAAAATTGCAGAAGATTTCATTCATTTTGACTGATTTTTAAATTACCATCTCAAATCTTTTGATGTGGCATACTGATCTTTCTAGAATATAGTATCAGATGCAGTTAGGGACTTTTTCTAACATCTTTAGATTTTAAATGAACTCGTTACTTAACAGATTTTGGTTCTAATATTTTCATGTTTTGTTTTCTCATAGTATTGACTGCCAAGGATCCTCTGGATGCTTTCCGCATCCTACGGACTGGAGTCATTAAGTTTGATCTGGTGGTATCTGATGTCCACATGCCAGGCATGGATGGGTTTGAACTACAAAGATGGATTCATCAAGATTTTCAATTACCGGTTGTATGTGAGTGTCACTATAACTGAATTTAAATTTCATTAATATATAACCGCGCTTTATGAAAAATATTTTGCTCAAATAAGAACTTCTTAAAATGAGAATTATGAGAACTTGTAATCTTCGTAGTTAAAGTTTGTAATTTTATAAAATTTAAAATTTTTACTTTGCACAAAATCATCAATTTCCGAATTCAAAATTTTACCTTTTTAAAAGTCAGCAATTTTAATTACGAAAATTCTTACAATTTTCAATTACTAAATGGGGATCCCAATGGGGATCTCGTCCAATTTTTGGGCACACTTAAGTACAATATTAATCTTTTCAATAGTTATTGAGAATATTGGGGTAGGAGGGACTCGCTTGAGTCCTCCAGTATCCAACCAGGGATATCAGGATCTGATATCATGTTAAGATCATATTTCATATCATTAAGACTCAGGAATAGCTGCATAACATAAGTCATTTCACGTGAAACAAGCAATTACTAATATTTTACATATACATAGCATTAAACTTGATAACTCCGCTAGTATGAGATGTTGATACATGTTTCATGTTAAATGAAATTAAGATATTACAATACCAGGTCTTAAAATTGAACATGAGTCTCTTAGCTTTTCATCTTCAATGCTAAACTAATTAATCCTGTATATGACAAATATTATAGTAGGATGATAATGGATGCAACACTGGGACTCCCCATTTTGAATCGAAAGGAAATCATCAGTCTAATGATGATCAGCAGGTATTATCCTAGCTTACAGTAGTAGCTTGAAATGATATCTATACAATTTTATTTTTATCTCATAATTAAATTAATAATTCCCATGTGAAATGTTATTAGGGAATGGGCGAGGATTTTTGGGCGAGGTTGCTTTCTGAATGACAACAACAACTTTTGAGGACGTGCATCAACTATTTGGAACTATTTCCCCTTGGTTTGATAAAAAAAAAATTATGCTCGCAGCGATTGCGTAATGACATGAAAAATCTTGTGGTTTGAATAATTGTTTCGCTTAGTTCATACTCTGACGATTGGTTTTATTATGTTACTTTAATTTTTCAATTTTATTATTTATCTAGAAAATGTTATGTGAAAATTAGGTTTATGAAAACATACCACCTAATATTGTAGCTTCGGATATAAAATCTGTGATTAATGAGATCGAAGATTCATCTAAACTTTCATGGAATCGAGTTGTTTATGTCTTTTTCGCTCAGGTTTCTTGTAACACCCCCAGATCCGGGGTCGGGGATCCGGGTCGTCACGGTCTTTCTTTCCACAATATCACTTCACTTAATTAATAATAAATAACCTTATGTTGTGACCCCACACTAACACACACCACAACCCGTTATAGTCTCAGAGATGAAATTTAAATAAGTACAAGTCTTTGAATCCACAATTTAAAAGTTATTACAACCCAAAATGATTACTTGATAAATTTACAGTTAATTGCCATTATCTGCCACAAGTTATAATTATATATAATTGATTCTCAAAAGTAGATGGTCTGATCTACAATAGATCTACCTCTGCAGCTATAGCATCTACAACATCAACGGGAAGACGCGGGACGCTTCCCACGCGCTTGTGCTGGGTCTGCTGGAGTCTGGCCATCTTTCCTAACTGTTGTTGTGTGATGAAGAAATAAAGCAAGGGTGAGCAGCAAGCCCACCAAAATAATATGTATAATGATTAACAATATATGAGCCTTCTCATAGTACTCATAAAAGTCTTGGTCAAAAGAAATGAACCAAGTTGATATCTTAATGCGATGAAGTCGCAAAATATTCAGCATATATATATACATATATACTTTTCAAAATATGGGAAGTCCTCTTCCATGCATAATACACACAGAGTTCCAGTTTATAACTGTATATATAAAAATATCGTTGCAAGGTGATCTCATATATCTAACCTTGTCTCAACGTTTTTCCGAAAATCTTTGTCATTCATAAGACAATCATTAACTAGATATAAGTTTAAAAGATGAAGTTACAAGATACCCCAGAATACTTATATCTTTCCCAAATACTACTTGAACTACCCCCGTTCAAGTTATAATCAGTTTCAAAGGTTCATCACATAGATGAGACTATAAGACAAGATTTGAATAGATTCAATCTTTGAATATCATTACAAATAATGAAGTTACGAGATACTTCATTAAGTCCCGATATATAAATATTCATATATATCTCCCATACATTTCCTGAAAACCTCTGTCATGTAAAGTATGAACAGAGTTGCAATATCCAATGAATTTGGAAGGAAAAGAATTTTGGCATAAACCAGATATCTTGCTGATCAGGCAAAGATACCAATAAGTAACCTTTTCTACTGTAGATGGATGAATTCCTCACCGGTCATCACCCTGGCCGCATTAGGACCTCGCGCTAGACCGTTACCCGGCCACTCACGCGTTGATGGACTGCCACCCAGCCACTTACACATTCATAGACCGTACCCCGGCCTGTCGCTTATGCCGACTCAATCAGATGGACTTACTTTCCGAACATTGGGCAAGTAATCAAATTGTTTTCTCAAAACAGCAACCATGTTGCGAATATAAAATACACCACAGAGCCGGATCCCCAAGATTTTGAGCGAATATTCAAGTCTCCTTCGAAAGGAAGATCTTAAATCGGAAAACGAGTTTTGGGATCCGCTCTAACTTTTAAAATCATTTTGAAGACTCGAAAACATTTTTAAGAATGTTTGGAGTAAAGCTGATTTAATGAAATAAATCAGTCCCGATATATTAGAAAATATCTGAATATTATTATTTAAATAATATTCCCATAAAGAATAATCTTTATAAAAATAATTGAAGTAGAAGTTTTAAAACTTATACTTGAAACGGGTATTAAATAACCAAAGATACACTTATATGAAAGTATTATCTTTATTTGAATAATCGAAAATAAGTTTGATTATTAACACCTTATTCTTTAATAAAATAAAGAATATATTTCAGTAATAAGCGGAGTCATAATACCTCGAATGAATATTATAAGTAATATTCATTAAATAAAATAAAGGAGTCATACATCCTCAAATGAATATTCAAATAATATTCAATTAATAAAATAAAAGGAGTCATAAGCCCTCGAATGAATATTCAAGATAATATTCATTAATAAAATAAAGTTATCGAATAAACCTTATTCGATTAATAGTTTTGAAAACTATAACCATATATATATATATAAATATATATATATATATATAAAATCTACTCGGGATCCTCGACTCCCGGTTTTAGAAAATATTTTCACCTTTGGGTCCCTATACTAAGGGTATACGCAAATACCGCTTATCTCTAGCATAGGTATTATCAACTGAACCAACAGATATATATGGCAAGAATATGAAACAGGCATGCATATATATACCATATCAGCATGCTTCAATATATCGCAACATTTGCTAATTAACCAACATGCATCTATCGCAAGATAATGCATATACATATATTCATCACAACAACAGTTATAACGGGTAGAAAACTTGCCTGAGCGACTGGGGGTTACGAATGGCTCGGGACGAGTCTGGTAACCTATAAGCAACAAGTAAGTTGGAATTAAACCAAAGTCACTTGTAAATCTATACTCTAACCAACTCAGACTCTAACGCTCGTTTTGCGCTTACTGATTTGCTTAAGTCACCCGGGTACCCTCGGCTCCACCATTTTTAATAATTTAACCTTTATGAGTTTTAAGGCGATTCCTTCGCGAGTGTCTTACCAACTGCCTAACACACTTATCATAAATGTTTCATGCATTAATTAACCCTTTTTGGTCTTTAACCTATGTTTCAAAGTAAGGCGAGGGGAAAAGTTTCGTTCGCGAAACGCCGTTACTTGAAACGGTCGTTTCTCCTAACCGTGCATCGGAATCGAACGAACTACATATCAAAACGAAGCTCGTAACATGAGCTATCTAGACATGGCAGTGGTCATAATCTAGCAGGGGATTCTCGGGTCCTAATGTTATGCACAAAAACAGTCTACAGAAAATCGGACGTTACGACGGCTATATTTATGCGATTTCCCAAATTTAAACCAATTCAAACAACCACAATTTCAACTCCAATTCACAACCCAATCAAACCTCCATCTAAACTACATTACAACAGCCCCCAATCAACTCAATATTACCAATTTATTCATCTAAACCAAGTCAAAAAAAAGTGACCAAGAACTTCAAATCTAACAAGCATCACTCCTAACTCCAAAATCAACAAAACAACTTACTAAACAAAGCTCTATTATGAGTACACACTCATTACACTAACCCATCATCTAACATTATGAAATCCAAACCAACAAAACTTATTACTAAGGGTTTGAGAAGTTATACCTTCCTTGGAGAGTGGAGAATCAAGAGAATGACTTGGAATCACCCTTAAAGTCCTTATCCAAGCTTAATCTAAACAAAACTTCAAGAACACAAATTTTATTTCTTGAAAAACACTATTCACCATCTTCTTCCATGATTTATAGAAAAAGATTGGCTTGGAATTAGAAGCTTAAACTTATAGGAAGTATGTAACTATCCATGGGGAAGCTTAGATAATTACCTTGCTAAATAGTAAGTGGTGGAGCTTGGATCTTCATTTTTTAAGGAATGGGCCGAGAGCATGAAGAAGAAGAAGAGAGATTTTTGTGTTTTGCCTTGTTTTGCTTTTGGTTGGTTGGTTTTTGTTGTTTGATTTAGTCAATTACCTTGTTGCCCTTGAATTTGTGTGGTTCTCATTCAACCACACCTCCTTCCTTCCCATGTCATACCTACATCACTTTGTGGTGTCATCACCCCTCCTTTGTCCTCTTTCTATTGGTTGGATGACATCATCCCCACTAATCCCTTTGATTAGCTTTTAATTGTTTGCCTAATGACCGCTGATCTGTTATACGGTTCGCTTAACTTTCGTTCTCGTTTATCGTTTGAGGGATCATACCCGGGATCTTATTACTTAGGTTCCCTTAACCTTTCTCAATATATTGTATTCCTTCTATGATCCTCTCTTATAATCCTTTAATTTAAATCATTTTTATCCTGTTACCTTTTTCTCAATTCTTTCCGTATCTAGTGGATTTCCGGGAAAAATCAAAGTGTTCGGATTTGGATTCTGATGATCTTTTCATACACTTATATCCCATATAAAGTACTAATAAAATCTCAGAATATCCATATCAGAACCCCTACATAGTGTGGCATGAAAAGTTTTCTCATTCAGCAAAAACACTATTCATAAGGGTTTCAAAATTTCTCAAAAATTGGGATTATTACAGTCTCCCCTCCTTAAAAGGATTCCGTCCCGGAATCAGATAGAAATGAATAGGGATACCTTCTTAATATTGCACTTTCTAACTCTCAAGTCAATTTTCCCACATTGTGGTCCTGCCACCAAACTCTGCCTAGTTTGATAATTCTTCCCCTAAGCACTTGTTCCTTTTCACTCTATAACCCTTCCTGGTTGCTCCATATAGGTTACGTCGGGTTGCATGTCTATGCGCTCATATGCCCCTATTTATCTGGCATCTGAATTACACTTCCTTAACATTGATACGTGAAACACGTTACGAACTTGTTACATGTTCGGGGTTAGGGCTAGCTCATATGATAACTTCCCAATATGTCTTAATATATCCAAGGGTCCAACAATTCGTGGACTTAGCTTTCATTTCTTTCTGAACCTCATCCTTCCTTTCCAAGGGAATACCTATAACAACACTAGGTCCCCTATTTCATACTCTTTGTCCTTTCGTGTCATGTCAACATACTTATCATGTCCATCTTGGGCTACTACCAGCCGTCCTCTGATTAGATCTATCATATCCTTGGTCCTTTAGACCACTGCTGGTCCGAGCATCTTGCGCTCTACAACTTCATCCTAACATAAGGGAGATCGATATTGTCTTCCCTCAAGGATCTCATAAGGCGATATCTCAATACTGACATATGATCTATTGTCGTAAGAAAACTCAATCCGTGTTAAGTGATCATTCCAATTTCTTTCAAGTCTATTGCACAGACTCTCATTACAGCTTTTAGCATTAGAGCTTTTGCTTCTCAATACCCATTCTTTTCGAGTTCGTAATCGCTACTACCTTCCGTTCCTAATATTATACTGGTTATACTTTTGCTCGTTAGCGTTCTATAACCTTTTAATAACCACGTCAACCTTAGTATCACGAATGTGTTTCCATTCCGCATACTACCACCACTTTATTACTCCTTTTTCAGTTGTTTCTATTTTCCAAAATTTGATCAATCAAATAGAAGTAAAGGAATTTGTTGAGAGATCACTATGATCATGAACACTTGTTATATCGCTTAGTTAGTACAGAAGGTGGCCAGCCTTTAGTACTTGACAAGCAATTAAACAATAGTTGGTATCCTACTAGGCTTCTATCACACAGATAGATAGTCATTTGGCAATACCTCCCCTTTCTGGAAGGGTTGTTCTTCTCAGCTTACATGAAATGAAAAGAAGAGAAAAGAACGAATTGAAGAGAATTGTATATATGAAAAAAAATATACTGCCACAAAATATCTGGCTTGGAACCTACCTCTGAACTATAGAGGTTTGTCATAGGAGAACAAATCATATACGTATATAAATCAACATTAAGCATTATAGCCTCGTATTTCCCATGCCTAAATATTTCTATTCCGTCCATCATTCTATGGACCCATGCTCTTCCTCGAGCTTATACACAATCACCTTTGAAACTCCCTCGACATCGAAAATCGAATCTGGGATCTCATTCTATATATCACCGTTACTAGGATTCTATGCTCGCACCGCAACCTTCCTCGTATAATAATACGACTCTCTATTGATAAGAAAGAATAATTATTCACTAGGTAGATACTCTACTTAATTAGTCTATCAATGATAACTTATACACTACCACGACCCGATTAGTGGTACTCAATCTCAACACCCATTCCAATACAACTCTCATGGTTGTAATCAGCTCACTACTCGCAGAATCATTGCTGCCTTACTATGGTCCACCACTGACCTACTGTCGTCATTCACTTTTCCATAAAATCTTAATATCTAACCATACGGAGTCTATACATGTCGTATCAAATCCTTCTAAGGAGGTAACATAATCACCATTCATGATTCATGGAGTACACTCCTGATCCTGACATACTTACATGACATGAAGCATATAAAATTGCAGAAGAGTTTCAATCAAAGCACCGATAGCAGGTTAATACCATTCTTAATCATATGCCTTCAATAGAAGACTTAACTCAAAGGTTTATTTGGTCATTTTTGAAACATGGTCCTGGCTTATCTCAAGATAGGACCTTCTAAGATAGATAGCCCGTTCATGGCGATTACACGAATTAAACCTTTACCAACTACTATTACGGTTGGGTATTGCACAGTCATCAGAAGGAATGTCAATCTTCCAAACCATAATTCAACCTTCACATTTTTAACCATCATCACTGTATTCTTTTGGCACACGCGCCTATAATTATCCACTTACCTTTAAAGTGTCGGCCACCTCTTTGGCCTTTCCTGATAGTAAAATTTCCTTACAGTCAATGTCATTTTAACCACCTCCAAATAAATTTTCTACCTTATTTCCGATCACTGCTTGAGTGAAGATGTTTTCCTTAAAATCAGATGGGAAAAAAAATATCACCATTTTTCCATAAGTTATTGCCTCATTCTTTAGAGGCTAATCATTGTCAAGACTGACTCTCAATCATACTTAGAACATTTTTTTTTATCTTAAGTCCTAATTGCCCTGAACAATTTCGACCATTACTGGTTCGATCCATACTTTCTCGTGGTTTAACACGTGCCCCACTTGGCATCATTATAATTACGTCATATTTCCTTTATCCACATTTCTATTCTTGAGAATTTTGAATATTACCTTTTTCCTTATAAAACCTCTAAGGTTATCCTTCAATCGTTCCTCCTGTATTCCCTAGATACAGGGCATATCACAATACCATTTACTAATAGTAGAACCATTGTCTATATACTTCTGCAAAATTTCTCCACTGATTCTTAAAGGTTGTTGTTACCTTAACCCTTTCCCAATCATACTGTCAAAACTCATACTATCCCTATTAAGGGTGACATGCCAACCTTTATGCAGTCCCCTAGGATTCATTTTAAGTTACCAATGTTCTATCCTTAATTCCACCTTAAAAAGGTACCTGCATCCTTCCACGAATAAATCAAGTCATATATCCTTGATAGATTATCATATTCATCATTCCCACCTCGATAGTCTATACCTAACTTCATAATAGCATCCTTATTCAAATTGAGGTCAATCCATATGGCCTCCAAAAGATAACAACGGTTATCCGCTTGTCTTGCCTAATTTGGTAACGATAACAAGGATGTTCTGGAAGATATTGGTCGTGTTCAACGTGAACTTCTTCTTAATAATTCCTTATTTACTTTTGTTGTTTATCTCAACAGTCACCTCAATGTTGGGATATCTTTCATACCTAGCGTCTCCCTTTCTGGGTATCAAGCCACCGGTCTTACATTTCACCTTCTTGAAGGTCACTTCCTTCATCCAATTTTTCCTAATTTCTTACTTCCTTATCCCCTTAGTCTATCCGCGTCTCATTATTTATCCTTCGAATTATCTCAAGGTTTCCTCGAATCCTCCCAACTTACAGGGGATAACTATATGTATCTCTTATGCCCTCAACCATCAATTTTAACTTATGGTGAATCACCCTCATCCTGACGAATGCATACTTTTCTATTTCTATTGCTACGAGTCGTTAGGGTTTCCTCATACCCAACTCCCTTATCATACCTCAAACTCTATTGCCGTTATATTCCTTTCCACTTCAATTTCTTTTTTTTTCCTTTCTCTTATCATTATTTCATGAACCAACACAACATAAGCATTGATTTCAACATCCCGTCATTCTGGATTCGTGCCCTTCGAACGAATCTTGACAACTTTTACAACTTAAATTCACAATTCATCATACTCGTCTGCCTTTGTTCTGGCTCTAAAGCTTTTACACTCTCTCCATAACCTTGGGAATTACTTTCCCGAAAACAATTGGCTGAACTTTAATCAGTTTATCATAACCTCTGGCTCCGTGCCTTTCTTGGTCTTTCACCAGCGGGTGGCCTCTCTCTTAGGAGGGTAAGTGACAAAAATAGTCCTTTGTGGTTCGTCAATCATTTAGAATCTCAAATGATTCCTCTATTTCCTTTAGCCAGGCTCTTGCCTCGACTGGGTCAGCTTGTTCCATGGAACTCTGAGAGCTTAGCGACTTAAAGGTCCTGAAAGAATTTCTCACCGCACTGTCTCCTCAGGGTGGTGGTTGGGGATAATAGTCTAAGTTCTTTTTAGACAGGTCCATGAATTGTCGTATAGGAGTACCGTCTCGGGTCTCCTTTCCTTACTCGACTTTCTGTTTCCTTAGTATGAAATGTTTCATCCTACTCCCCATAATTGGGGTCATCTTTTAATTTAAAATCCTCATTTTCCACTCCATTATGTCATGGGTTCCTTCTATCTTGATGGTGACCTCCCTGACTATCACGTTCAGGGTTTGCTCTAAATCTTATTCCTCAAACTATGGCTCTCATCTAAGTTCTCATCCTTACGTTCTTGAACTTTCGGAACCCAAATTCTATAGGAATACCTCATTATTCCCTTATCATCTTTCTCGATATTAATCTTTTATCTAATTGTTGGCTCTCTGCCTTCATTCATAACTTTTTCTGGCACAATATGATCTTTTCCAATAATTCGGGCTGTATTGCAATCTCAAACAGCTTTTCGGTACCGGCTCCAGTTACCTTCACTTCTATTTCCATTTTCTCAAAATCTCTTATAAACTCTCCAAAAGACATTATCATCTTGAGTCTCTCCTTTTTACTAAGGGCATCAGCCACCATATTGGCTTTCCCCGAATGATAAAGAATCTCCCAATCATTATTCTTGATTAGCTCTAACTGCCTCCTCTGGCATATGTTGAGCTCTTTCTACGTAAAAATGTACTAGAGCACTTATGGCTTAGGTAATTCTCGCACTTCTCTCCATACAAGTAGTGCCTCCAATCCTTAGGGTAAAACTATTGCCACGAGCCTAAGCTCATGAGCGGGGATATCGAATTTCATATTACCTTAATTGTCTTGACATGTACGCGATTACCTTACCGTGCTGCATAAGCACGCACCCTAAGCCCTTGTGCGAAGCGTCACTATACTTCACAAAATCTCTTTTTCCATCCGGCAATGCCAGCATAAGGGCCATCACCAACCTCTGCTTCAGTTCTTGAAAGCTGTTCTCGCATTTCTCTGTCCATTCGAACTTCTCAGTCTTACGAGTAAGCCGCGTTAAAGGGGCTACTATCTTTACAACTTGAACGAACCTCCGGTAGTGACCGGCCAATCCTACCTCTGGTAGTCGACCAAACCATGGTCATCAATTCATCAGTGGTCCTTTATCCAATCCTGTCAGGATCCTCCATGGGATCCTCCTCAACAACTATCCCTTCTAGGACAACATCCTCAACCGCTACATCCTCAATATCAACATCATCCGGTCCTGCATTAGGACACTCTATCGGATCCACAATCCGATCTCCAATTAGTAATAAAATATCATCGCGATGTTGCTCCTCAACCTCAGGGTTCGGAGTCCCGCTACCATATACGATAACGAACTACGCTCCTATCACGATATTTATAAGGGTTCCCATAAGGGTTTTAACTGTCAGTACTACGTTTGGTAGCCCGACTATGAACTTGGCAAGAGTTCTTATTATCTTAGTGAACTTATTATCTTAACGTCCCATCATCTCTGAGGTTTATAACGCTTAGCTCTGATACCATTTCTGTAACACCCCCAGATCCGGGGCGGGGATCCGGGTCGTCACGGTCTTTCTTTCCACAATATCACTTCACTTAATTAAATAATAAATAACCTTATGCTGTGACCCCACACTAACACACACCACAACCCGTTATAGTCTCAGAGATGAAATTTAAATAAGTACAAGTCTTTGAATCCACAATTTAAAAGTTATTACAACCCAAAATGATTACTTGATAAATTTACAGTTAATTGCCATTATCTGCCACAAGTTATAATTATACATAATTGATTCTCAAAAGTAGATGGTCTGATCTACAATAGATCTACCTCTGCAGCTATAGCAGCTACAACATCAACGGGAAGACGCGGGACGCTTCCCACGCGCTTGCGCTGGGTCTGCTGGAGTCTGGCCATCTTTCCTAACTGTTGTTGTGTGATGAAGAAATAAAGCAAGGGTGAGCAGCAAGCCCACCAAAATAATATGTATAATGATTAACAATATATGAACCTTCTCATAGTACTCATAAAAGTCTTGGTCAAAAGAAATGAACCAAGTTGATATCTTAATACGATGAAGTCGCAAAATATTCAGCATATATATATACATATATACTTTTCAAAATATGGGAAGTCCTCTTCCATGCATAATACACACAGAGTTCCAGTTTATAACTGTATATATAAAAATATCGTTGCAAGGTGATCTCATATATCTAACCTTGTCTCAACGTTTTTCCGAAAATCTTTGTCATTCATAAGACAATCATTAACTAGATATAAGTTTAAAAGATGAAGTTACAAGATACCCCAGAATACTTATATCTTTCCCAAATACTACTTGAACTACCCCCGTTCAAGTTATAATCAGTTTCAAAGGTTCATCACATAGATGAGACTATAAGACAAGATTTGAATAGATTCAATCTTTGAATATCATTATAAATAATGAAGTTACGAGATACTTCATTAAGTCCCGATATATAAATATTCATATATATCTCCCATACATTTCCTGAAAACCTCTGTCATGTAAAGTATGAACAAAGTTGCAATATCCAATAAATTTGGAAGGAAAAGAATTTTGGCATAAACCAGATATCTTGCTGATCAGGCAAAGATACCAATAAGTAACCTTTTCTACTGTAGATGGATGAATTCCTCACCGGTCATCACCCTGGCCGCATTAGGACCTCGCGCTAGACCGTTACCCGGCCACTCACGCGTTGATGGACTGCCACCCAGCCACTTACACATTCATAGACCGTACCCCGGCCTGTCGCTTATGCCGACTCAATCAGATGGACTTACTTCCCGAACATTGGGCAAGTAATCAAATTGTTTTCTCAAAACAGCAACCATGTTGCGAATATAAAATACACCACAGAGCCGGATCCCCAAGATTTTGAGCGAATATTCAAGTCTCCTTCGAAAGGAAGATCTTAAATCGGAAAACGAGTTTTGGGATCCGCTTTAACTTTTAAAATCATTTTGAAGACTCGAAAACATTTTTAAGAATGTTTGGAGTAAAGCTGATTTAATGAAATAAATCAGTCCCGATATATTAGAAAATATCTGAATATTATTATTTAAATAATATTCCCATAAAGAATAATCTTTATAAAAATAATTGAAGTAGAAGTTTTAAAACTTATACTTGAAACGGGTATTAAATAACCAAAGATACACTTATATGAAAGTATTATCTTTATTTGAATAATCGAAAATAAGTTTGATTATTAACACCTTATTCTTTAATAAAATAAAGAATATATTTCAGTAATAAGCGGAGTCATAATACCTCGAATGAATATTATAAATAATATTCATTATATAAAATAAAGGAGTCATACATCCTCAAATGAATATTCAAATAATATTCAATTAATAAAATAAAAGGAGTCATAAGCCCTCGAATGAATATTCAAGATAATATTCATTAATAAAATAAAGTTATCGAATAAACCTTATTCGATTAATAGTTTTGAAAACTATAACCATATATATATATAAATATATATATAAAAAATCTACTCGGGATCCTCGACTCCCGGTTTTAGAAAATGTTTTCACCTTTGGGTCCCTATACTAAGGGTATACGCAAATACCGCTTATCTCTAGCATAGGTATTATCAACTGAACCAACAGATATATATGGCAAGAATATGAAACAGGCATGCATATATATACCATATCAGCATGCTTCAATATATCGCAACATTTGCTAATTAACCAACATGCATCTATCGCAAGATAATGCATATACATATATTCATCACAACAACAGTTATAACGGGTAGAAAACTTGCCTGAGCGACTGGGGGTTACGAATGGCTCGGGACGAGTCTGGTAACCTATAAGCAACAAGTAAGTTGGAATTAAACCAAAGTCACTTGTAAATCTATACTCTAACCAACTCAGACTCTAACGCTCGTTTTGCGCTTACTGATTTGCTTAAGTCACCCGGGTACCCTCGGCTCCACCATTTTTAATAATTTAACCTTTATGAGTTTTAAGGCGATTCCTTCGCGAGTGTCTTACCAACTGCCTAACACACTTATCATAAATGTTTCATGCATTAATTAACCCTTTTTGGTCTTTAACCTATGTTTCAAAGTAAGGCGAGGGGAAAAGTTTCGTTCGCGAAACGCCGTTACTTGAAACGGTCGTTTCTCCTAACCGTGCATCGAAATCGAACGAACTACATATCAAAACGAAGCTCGTAACATGAGCTATCTAGACATGGCAGTGGTCATAATCTAGCAGGGGATTCTCAGGTCCTAATGTTATGCACAAAAACAGTCTACAGAAAATCGGACGTTACGACGGCTATGTTTATGCGATTTCCCAAATTTAAACCAATTCAAACAACCACAATTTCAACTCCAATTCACAACCCAATCAAACCTCCATCTAAACTACATTACAACAGCCCCCAATCAACTCAATATTACCAATTTATTCATCTAAACCAAGTCAAAAAAAAGTGACCAAGAACTTCAAATCTAACAAGCATCACTCCTAACTCCAAAATCAACAAAACAACTTACTAAACAAAGCTCTATTATGAGTACACACTCATTACACTAACCCATCATCTAACATTATGAAATCCAAACCAACAAAACTTATTACTAAGGGTTTGAGAAGTTATACCTTCCTTGGAGAGTGGAGAATCAAGAGAATGACTTGGAATCACCCTTAAAGTCCTTATCCAAGCTTAATCTAAACAAAACTTCAATAACACAAATTTTATTTCTTGAAAAACACTATTCACCATCTTCTTCCATGATTTATAGAAAAAGATTGGCTTGGAATTAGAAGCTTAAACTTATAGGAAGTATGTAACTATCCATGGGGAAGCTTAGATAATTACCTTGCTAAATAGTAAGTGGTGGAGCTTGGATCTTCATTTTTTAAGGAATGGGCCGAGAGCATGAAGAAGAAGAAGAAGAGAGATTTTTGTGTTTTGCCTTGTTTTGCTTTTGGTTGGTTGGTTTTTGTTGTTTGATTTAGTCAATTACCTTGTTGCCCTTGAATTTGTGTGGTTCTCATTCAACCACACCTCCTTCCTTCCCATGTCATACCTACATCACTTTGTGGTGTCATCACCCCTCCTTTGTCCTCTTTCTATTGGTTGGATGACATCATCCCCACTAATCCCTTTGATTAGCTTTTAATTGTTTGCCTAATGACCGCTGATCTGTTATACGGTTCGCTTAACTTTCGTTCTCGTTTATCGTTTGAGGGATCATACCCGGGATCTTATTACTTAGGTTCCCTTAACCTTTCTCAATATATTGTATTCCTTCTATGATCCTCTCTTATAATCCTTTAATTTAAATCATTTTTATCCTGTTACCTTTTTCTCAATTCTTTCCGTATCTAGTGGATTTCCGGGAAAAATCAAAGTGTTCGGATTTGGATTCTGATGATCTTTTCATACACTTATATCCCATATAAAGTACTAATAAAATCTCAGAATATCCATATCAGAACCCCTACATAGTGTGGCATGAAAAGTTTTCTCATTCAGCAAAAACACTATTCATAAGGGTTTCAAAATTTCTCAAAAATTGGGATTATTACAGTCTCCCCTCCTTAAAAGGATTCCGTCCCGGAATCAGATAGAAATGAATAGGGATACCTTCTTAATATTGCACTTTCTAACTCTCAAGTCAATTTTCCCACATTGTGGTCCTGCCACCAAACTCTGCCTAGTTTGATAATTCTTCCCCTAAGCACTTGTTCCTTTTCACTCTATAACCCTTCCTGGTTGCTCCATATAGGTTACGTCGGGTTGCATGTCTATGCGCTCATATGCCCCTATTTATCTGGCATCTGAATTACACTTCCTTAACATTGATACGTGAAACACGTTACGAACTTGTTACATGTTCGGGGTTAGGGCTAGCTCATATGATAACTTCCCAATATGTCTTAATATATCCAAGGGTCCAACAATTCGTGGACTTAGCTTTCATTTCTTTCTGAACCTCATCCTTCCTTTCCAAGGGAATACCTATAACAACACTAGGTCCCCTATTTCATACTCTTTGTCCTTTCGTGTCATGTCAACATACTTATCATGTCCATCTTGGGCTACTACCAGCCGTCCTCTGATTAGATCTATCATATCCTTGGTCCTTTAGACCACTGCTGGTCCGAGCATCTTGCGCTCTACAACTTCATCCTAACATAAGGGAGATCGATATAAAGTACTAATAAAATCTCAGAATATCCATATCAGAACCCCTACATAGTGTGGCATGAAAAGTTTTCTCATTAAGCAAAAACATTATTCATAAGGGTTTCAAAATTTCTCAAAAATTGGGGTTATTACATTTCTAATAGTAACAGTTTCGATTAATGAGAAGAAATGCGAGTATCTGTTCAATCTTTTTACCTCTATTAGAAGTTATCGTCGATAACTTGAAACAGTGTATCCACGGAAATTCTACAAAATCTTTTAGGCTTATTTCTGTTATTTCTGAATTGCTTTTCCAAGATTGACAAATTATGAACTGTCTTTTGTTGTCGAAAGAAATTTCTTGTGATATTTACCACCATCACAATTTTGATGCAAGAGTTCCAAATCTCCAAAAATACCATAAAAAACATTCCCAAGAAAACCAACACCAAAACATACGCTAAGAAAACCAACACGTAGTAAACTCGGGAATCGTTACGCATATACCCGTTGTTATGTTTGTGTGCGTTTAGGGCTATTTCGAAGCATCTTTACGAAATGTAAAACTTGTAATTTTGAATTCCACTTGCCATAACTGTAAAAAACTTCTTTCATAGTTTGTAAATATATAAAGATCGTGTCAAGGTGATTTACGGTTTCGGAGAAAAGTCTGTTTTAGTGAACATTGTCGAGAAAGCTAAACTGTTACGTGGTACTGACTTGGACGGGAATAAACATGGCCCTCAATTTTTTTTAAAACTTATGAAACATGAACAGTCGATGACCTATACAGCGAGGAAGACCTATCTAAAATTTGAGCTTAAAATGTTAAATTTTAGATTTAACAAAAATATCGGAGTCAAGGTCATGCAAAGAGTAATCACGAAAAATGCTGCCTAAAAACTGCTATCTCGGGTTTTTTATTGCACTTCCTAAAAATATATTTTTGAGTAATTTTGTTCTAGACACTCTGTAGATCGTGCACGCAAAGACGGTGTGTCAATTGAGTTAACTATTTGAGAAAAATCAATATATTTAGTAAAAGTGGTGCAAATAGTAAAACCCCATAGTTGACCAAACTTTTAAAATATTTTTCATCTAATTAAATAAATGTTTTCAAATTGTAAATTTTATGAAAAATATTAAAAATACGTACACAAGAAGCTCCTTGAGATGGTTTGGTACTTAAATATCAATTATCTAATTTATTAAAGATATAAGAGTGCGAGACGTGTAATAGTAACATTCAGGAAACTGAACTCAAGAAGACCAACGCAACTCAAAAGAAACTGTTCAACATGGTAATTACAGCATCTGCAAAGAACTACATTGTAATTACAGTTGACCTCGGAAGGCACAAGATTAGAACAATAGCTAATCCAAAATATTAGAATATTTGCATGACAAAATTCTGAATTATTGTTCCAAAATCTTTAGGAAAATCATCGTATGAGTTTCAAACTATACTCTTATTGATTATTATCTTCATATCAAATATAATGACTTGCAAAATTCATGTGTATATATTAGTGTTTTAAATTTTAGAATACATATGCAACTATTTCTTTTTCAGTATTTCTAGAAGGTGGAATCATTGGTTACTCTACGAATATCAGGGAGTCGCAAAATCAAAAGATATTTTTAGAAAACCATGAAAACATAAGTAAAAAATAAAAACCTTAACTTAAAATGCAGTTTGGTAGAGGACATAATCCTTGAAGTGAAAAATAAAAACAATGACCATAATATAACTTTAAAAAACATTAAATTGCAAATAATCACCAAAATAAACAAAGTACAACAACCGTTTTGTGCAACAAGATAATGAATAAAATAACTATTTATGATAAAAAAAGCACCAAAATCATCAAAATGCTAAAAATAAAGAATTACCAAGATCCACAAATTTAATATTACAAAAAAAACTTTCGTATACATATATAGACACACACATATATATATATATATATATATATATACACACACACACATATATATATATATATTGCTCAAATGAGAATGATGAGAACTTTTAATTTTCGTAGTTAAAATTTGTAATTTTATAAAATTTAAGATTTTTGCTTTGCACAAAATCATCAATTTACGAATTTGACATTTTATCTTTTTAAAATTACCAATTTTAATTACGAAAATTACCAGTTCTCACGGTTTTCAGTTTCAGAAGTTCTCTTTAGAGCGCTATCATATATATATATATATATATATATTTGAACCTCAGATAAATAGTAATAGATAATATAAGAACATAACTAAAATAATATTTTATCGGGTGTCAACATAATCGACACAATGTATTTTTACTTCTAATAAAGTTATACACTCCCTAAAATTTTATATTTTCTCTAGTTTATAATCACTACTTATACTTATATCAATCACTGGTTTGTAATTTTTATTCTAATATTGGTTTATATTATATATATATATGTATATATACTGTGGTGTGAATTTCAGTTCTCTTTTTTTTTATTTCCTTTAATGTATTTTGAAGAGATTTGAACCTGAGAAACATTTTAAACCTTTCTTTACAAGGAACTAGAAATGCTTAGAACCTTTTTTTGCTAACTGTTTTGAACCAAAGATTCAAACCAAAGATTTTTCTGTGGATCCTCGAACCAAAAATTCTTAGAAATTTATAGTCAACCAAAAGCGGAGTGAACTTCGATTCAGCTATAATCCATACATACCACAGTTATATATTCAATCTAATATTTATTATTAGTATTTTTAAGAAGATAATGTTTGAATATTTTTTTATAATTTATTTAATAAAAAGGTATTGTTCATCTATTAAAGTCCTTAATGAATTTGAGTTTATTCCGTAAGAAAAATGAAGGTGCCCTTGTCTTTATCTTTAACCCTCCATGTGTTTATATTGAAAACTCAATAATTGGAAATTTAGCTTTATCCAAATTTCATTTCACGAAATCAACAGGAAAAAAGATTTCATATGAAAAAAGAATTATCAATAAATATTTTCTTGATTAAAAAAATTAAAATTTATTTTAAACCCCGATTAATTACACTAAAAGAATTTTTTTTAATCGTTCAAGTTCAATTTACAATAACTACAAATTTTTGTTAAGAGTACAAGTTTGAGCATAACCACTGGCCTAGCTAGAAATTCGAGCCACGGGTTCAAAAATTTTGTAAAGACCAAGATGAATGTAGAAAAAAATTTAGAAATATTAACAAAATATTTATAATGAACAGATTCTACCATAATGCACAATGTTATGGGGTCAAATCACAACTTATTACTTGAAATCTATATTTTTAAAGGAGTCAAGGTAAAACTTATTTATTATAACTTTTTTCCTAATTAAATTCGAACATTCAAATTTCTGTTTTCCAAATTTGAGTGGGGTCAGTTTCCCCCACTGCCAATACGCTGGCTATGCCCCCGAGGATAACAAGTAACAATTTCGCCCATATTTTACCAATTAAGCCGAGCCCATACTTGACCGATTAGGTTGAGTATGGGAATGTTATGTTTTTAATTTATTAATTTTGTGTATATTTTGTGCTTTTATAGTCATAAATTTCTGTACCAGCAGAAAATATGAATTTTTTCTATGTTAGTCAGTTTTAAGATCATAAAAATGATGAACTTTAATTTACGTATCTTTTTTCAAAATTCCTATACAGTTTAAAATAATGATAAAATTCTATTTTTATTATAGTGCGAGTTCGAATGCAATAATATTTTACTTTATCGAGAAATTATGACGTACTCCTTAACTTTTTAGGAAGATATATAAAAAAACTCAATTTAATAATAATTTATCACAATGTTGGTCATGTCCTAAATGCCTCTAGCTAGATCCCCTACGTGGTATATATTCAGGAACATTGGATAAATTATACCTACATCTGTATTTTAGCCTGTACTCTCTCGAAATTCTGGTCCCGTCATAGTTGCAGATACATTTCGATTCATTTCGACTGTGAGACATGGAGATTTCTAAGTTAAATAATCAAAATAATGGCTCTAAAAATGGAAGTACTAACGAAAAAATGGTGACCATTTTGGTGGTGGACCATGATAGAACATGCTTATCTCTTATATCATTTTTGTATATAAACTCTATTCATTTCTTGTCCTAAAGTTTGATTTGGTGGTATCTGATGTCCACATGCCAGGCATGGATGGGTTTGAACTACAAAGAAGGATTCATCAAGATTTTCAAATTACCGGTTGTATGTGAGTGTCAATATAACTGATTTTAAAATTTAATTAATATATAACTGCGCTTTATAAAAAATAGTTTTATCTAGTGCTATGTTAGGAATTTTTTTGATTACCGCAATTTTTTTGAAGCGCATAATAAATTTTTCATGCAATAGTAAACGATATTAAGAAGGAAGGAGCTCGGTTTTAGATCAGTTTTACAAATGATTAGTATCAACCTTTTGGATTTTTTTTCTTTAATTTTAGTTGTACAGTTCCCTCAATGATCTTCACCAACAGACTAATCAAACTCTTGAAATTTTATTATTTAGTGATGTCAGGTGACAGAGAAGCTAGTAATCTATGCGAGGGAATTCAGAGTGGAGCTTCTTTTTTCGTAGTTAAGCCTATAACTACAGAAGACTTGAAATCAATATAGGATTTTTTGAACCAATGGAAAAAGATTCTAGCTGAAGGGAAAAACTTAATATCTGATAATATTTTTAAACCACATTTTTAAAATATTATCATATTTTAAAGTTTTCAATGGTATTTATATGTTCTAAAGTTTTCGATACATCATTCTTGGATGGTCGATTTTCGTTCAAGTTATCCAGGCATTTGAGTATAAGTGTTGCAGTTGCAGATGCAGCCTTAAGTGGATACTTACCTTCCAATTTAGGATCCAAAATGCTCTTCAACATATGTTTCCTGTGCAAATATAGTTTGGCCCAGACAATTAGATTGATCTGGCCAGGACTATAGTTCTATATATAATAATTAATATATATATATATTTATATATATATATATATGTAACTGTCTGATATGAAACTGAGTAGAGCAAACTTAAGCAAATGCACGTCAAGGACTAACAATTGTATTTTATCAAAACATTACAGACTTAATAGACAAAGTTCTGAACAAGGAAAAATAAAGACTTATGGAAATAACTAACAAACTTCCTAAACCACTTCTACCCTTATGCTGATTTAATGACATGTTTCAGATTAATCCCAACATTACTCTCCCTTAATCTGAAACTTGTCATGCCAGATGTTTAACTCCCAAAAGCCTGCGCATTTTCTCAAATTTTGTTGTTGACATATCCTTTGTCAAAGTATCAGCTCGCTGCATATCGCTTCTCACATCTTTTAAGATAATTTCTCCACGTTCAACACACTCCTGGATAAAGTGGTAACGAACATAAATATGTTTACTTCTCACGTGGAATACTGGATTTTTGGTAAGGTTTATTACAGATTTGTTGTCAATATACAAGATTACTGGTCCTATGATTTCAGCAGTCACTTGACTAAGAACCATACGTAACCAAATCCCTTCATAAGCAGCTTCCGTGGCAACCATATATTCTGCTTCACACGAAGATAACGCCACGTACCTCTATTTCTGAGATACCCAAGTAATGAAGCTCTCAAATAAGTAGAAGACCATGTGTGGCGCCCTCCAAACCCGGGTCAGAAGTTTGGGGTCTACACACACACCTTAATTATAACCTGCTTATAACAATAATAAAGATAATAATAATATATGCAATGACCCTACTTACCAACCACCACGGACCGCAACAGGTTAAAGTATGCACACAAGCCAAACACACTAATATATTACAAACCGTTCAAATCCCAACTATTTCAAATTCAAACTGAGTATTAAACATTATTACAAACTTTTACAAACTTAAATTATTCCAAAAGAAGCCTACTAGCTCAGCTTTCTCAACCTGAACCCCTAGCTCTCGCGCTGGACTGGGGATCCTCTTTACCAAATGGTTCCTTCTTAACTGGAAAGAATATAAACAATATCGCACAAATGAGCTAACTAGCTCAGCAAGTCACAATGACAAAACTGAGAATAATGATCATCAGGTGAATATGGTTATGATATCAAGTGAACAATGGATTATGATTTAGAATTGGATATTATACTTTTAATTTAAAACCAAGGTTAGGCTGCTGATCAGTCACGCACTAAACCCGAGCAAGGCACACAGGATTGCTCTAACTACTGGATCCAAGGCACACATTGGCCTAACTTGACCATTATATGGTCTGACCACGAATCTGGTCCACAATTTTATAAAAACAATCCAATTCTAACATAATAACAGAATATGCAATAATAAACAATAACCGAAATCATTAACAACAATAAATGTTTAACAATGAAAGGGTTTCAATCCTTGTAAGGATCAATAAGGTACTTTCAAAGCTTGAATGCTGGGTAATGAAAGAATTGGATAACAAAGGAAACAACGTTTCATGGTTTCAAGGATTTGGTCTTTCAAAGCATAAGATATCATGGATTGAGTATATAATACTTCAGTTCAGTGTCTGGTATTTAGTTTGTATGTATTTTTGGAGTAGTATCGTAGATTTGTGGTTCGTGTTTGGGTATACAATAATCAATGGCTTAGAAAGAATATGGTTCATAGCTCAAGAACAATAACTGAAATCAAGATTTAGGTTTCCGTGCTTCAAAGCACTTGCAATGTCAACAAGACTATCAAGAATTACAATATCTCGAGAAAGTTCAGAACACTTGCCTGATATTAGCTTACTATCATGCACTTGCTTTCAATCTCAATCGTCTTACTCCTCAACTACCTGTTTCCCTTTCCTACGCCTTGCCTCTTCTGCTCACATATCATAAGCATCTATCAATCATCAACTCACAGGATTCTATTTAACACATAATTCTATCTACCCTTCGTTTTACCCAAATCCGATTAACAGATTGAAATCTATGCAATAACCAAGTAAACACCGAATATATAGACCGATAGTCAAACAATAGGTCACGTATAACACATAATACATCACGTAATCAATGACATATCATCTATAAAGAAGTCTCGGGTCATAAATATGCTTTCGGGTATTTAAAATGATTTTTAAAACATTTTTCGGAATTAAAACGGGTCGTTGGATCAATTTCGGGTTAATAAACAGGGTTCGGTTGGCCCATTCTGGCTCCGAAATAATTTTAGAATAATTATCGAGCCTTGGAAATAATTTAGAATAATATTTTAAAGCTCGAAACTATTTTTCAGAATTTTTAAATCATTTTTAAATAATTAAATCTAATTAAATAACTAATTAAAATCAATTAATAATTAATTAAATCAATTAATCAATTAATTTTCGAATTAATTGACTAATTAATCAATTAAAAATTAAATGAAATTAATTAACTAATTAATTCAGATTTATTTGTGAATTAAAAATAATTTTCGGAATTAAAATAATAATTTTCAGAATTTTAAGAAATTAAAAACGAATTTTTATAATAAAAATAAATAGGAAATATGATTTTTAAACATTTTATAAACAGAAATCCAATTTTTGCAAAGTCTGGAAACTACAGGGACCAAACTGCATCGTTTTCAAAAGTTGGGGTACTAAACTGTAATTTTACACCCCGCCGCCGGAAAATAGTCGGGTTCACCGGAGAACACGATTCCGACCTCCTCACCTAACCACAAGCTCCAGATCACATCTACACAACATCAGGAACACAACCATGCAATCAATTCATCCTAACAATCCCTGAGTTGGCCGGAATTTGGCCGTGAAGTTTTCCAGTTTCCGGCGAACATCGGAAAACTTCAAAACACAACTCCCTTCTCTACAGACCTCGTTGGTTCATGAAATTTATACGACTAGATTGCAAATTTCACAGAGAACACAACCCACTATAACACAACATCGATCTATCACAGAATAAGAAACCCCCAAATTTCAATTAAGAACATTCATACGGGTTATAAACCCTAATTTTGAAATTTGAAAATTAAACTCAAATTTGAACATGTTATTGAACTCCAAATCAGACGTATGACATATGAAAATCATCAGGAAAACAAGCTCTACAACATGCAATCATCAAATCAAACAAACAATCATCCGAACAAAAATTCATATTTTTAATAAAATAAATTCGAAAATAAATAAATTTTTAGGAAATTACCCTTAATTTCTGCAGTGAAATAAAGCTCAGAATCTGATAGAACACCTCAAATCCTTCGTTTTGGTTACTCAAGCTTTAAAAACAGAGATCGGTAACGCCTTCGTTTTGCTGTTTGATTCTTAGAACAGTTTATGTAATTAGGGTTTTTCTCTGAAAATTATATAATTAACTATCTGCAAATGATTTTGATACGAAATAAAATACGGTAAAAGGCTATTTATAATTACGGAAAATTTGTATCCCGTTGGATCATTCCGGATATAAAACAGTACGTTTATCTGTAAAAACTGATCCAAACGGTATCGGTTTTCGGGATAATTATCCAAATTAGTACAATTTGTACTGCGGTCTTGGTCTCAGCGCCTGGTTACACGTATTACGAAGTGATAATTGGGATAGTTTAATAAAAAGCTCCCGTTTATCGAAAATACGGGTTTTATTAATTTACCGAAACGAATATTGTATCGAAAATGTTGCGCCGGGACCCGCGCAGGACAAACCGTAAGCCGGATCGAAAAAGTCGAAACATGAAAAATGCTCGGAATATTACAATTAGGTTAGGAAGGAGTTCTCGGAAGAGTTTCGGGTTCCAAAAACATAACAACGGTTGACGTCGGTTGGTTCCCGTTTTTATAAAATAGATTTTAATTACCCGGAAAAAGATTTTAGAAATTTCATATGATTCTTATAAATCCATAAATCAACATAAAAATAACTAGGAAGATATGACAATTATCTATATTTTATTTTGGACATATAAAAATTAAAATACTCAATTAAAATTATTTTTGAATATTCAAGTACAGATAACACTTAACAATTAACTCACAGAATAGATACTGGGCACACATAATAATATCAAAAATAATTATACGATATATCCCGGATATTACATCCTTCCCCTCTTAAAAGGATTATGTCCTCAGAATCTCCTAAGAAAACAAATGAGAGTATTTTTCTCTCATATCATTTTCTAACTCCCAGGTTGACTCTTCAACCTTTGGGTTTCTCCACAATACTCTTACTAACTTAACCACTTTATTTCTCAATACTTTCTCTCTTGCCTCTATAATCTCTATCGGACTCTCTACATATGATAAATCTGCCTGAAGCTCTATTGGCTCATATTCTATTACATGCCTGGAGTCTAGATTATATTTCTTGAGCATCGATACATGAAAAACATTGTGAATGTGCTCCATGTGCGGAGGTAACGCCAATTCGTAAGCTACTTTGCCAACGCGCTTTAGGATCTCAAAAGGTCCGACATATCTTGGGCTTAGCTTCCCTTTCTTTCCAAACCTCGTTAGTCCTTTCCATGGTGATACTTTCAGTAATACCAAGCTTCCTTCTTCAAATTCCATGTCTTTCCTTGATTGGTCTGTATATTTCCTCTGATGATTTTGAGCGGCTATTAATCTTTTCTGGATAAGTTCAACAACTTCCTTTGTCTGCTGTACCAGTTCAGGTCCAAGTATCTTGCGTTCTCCCACTTCATCCCAATATATGGGAGATCTACATTTGCGTCCATAAAGGGCTTCATAGGGTGGCATTCCAATGCTGGCATGATAACTATTGTTGTAAGCAAACTCTACCAGAGGTAAATGTTCGTCCCAACTTCCTTTGAAATCAATAGCACAAACACGTAACATATCCTCGATTGTCTGGATCGTTCTTTCACTTTGGCCATCCGTTTAGGGGTGATAAGCTGTACTCATATTCAGTCTTGATCCCAAACATTCTTGAAAACTCTTCCAGAATCTTGAATTAAACCTTGGATCTCGATCAGATACGATAGACACTGGAACTCCATGACGAACTACAATTTCTTTTAGGTACATATGGACCAACTTGTCGAGCGAAAATCTTTCATTTATAGGCAGAAAATGAGCTGACTTGGTAAGTCTATCCACTATAACCCAAATGGCATCATGATTAGCCCTTGTCCTTGGTAATCCAACTATGAAATCCATGGTAATATGTTCCCACTTCCACTCTGGAATCTCCAATGGCTGTAGCAATCCACTTGGTCTTTGATGCTCTGCTTTAACTCTCTGACAGGTATAACATTTGCTAACCCATTCCGCAATTTCCCTCTTCATATCTGGCCATCAATAATTTTTCTTTAAATCTCTGTACATTTTGGTACTCCCTGGATGGATGGAATATCTTGAACTATGTGCTTCTTGTAAAATTTCATTCTTTAACTCTGTCACTGGTGGAATCCAGATTCTAGATGAAAATCTCAAAATGCCTTGATCATCCTTCTGCGTGCATAATTCTTCACCTTCCAAACGATTTATATCTTGATCCATTACATCTTTCTGACATTTCTTTATTTTCTCCAACAACTCTGGCTGGAAAGTCATACTGTACACTTTCGCTTCCTCAGGTTCGCAAACTCTAATTTCCAATTCCAAATTCTGAAATTCCTTATATATATCTTCAGGTACTGATAACTCATTTAACTTTTCCTTCCGACTTAATGCATCTGCCACCACGTTCGCCTTACCGGGATGCTAATTAATCGAGCAATCATAATCCTTGATCAATTCTAACCATCTCCTTTGCCTCATATTAAGTTTCTTCTGGGTAAATATATATTTCAAACTTTTGTGATCCGTGAAAATCTCACACTTTTCTTCATACAAATAATGTCTCCAAATCTTCAAAGCAAAAACTATAGCTGCTAGCTCCAAGTCATGAGTAGGATACTTTTGTTCGTGTGGTTTCAATTGCCTTAACGCATACGCAATCACCTTGTCGTGCTGCATAAGAACACATCCTAATCCTTTGTAGGAAGCATCGCTATAAATTACGAAATTCCCTTGATCGTCTGGAAGTGACAACACAGGTGTTGTGATTAATCTCCGCTTCAATTCCTGAAAACTTTCTCCGCACTTGTCATTCCATATAAACTTTTCATTCTTTCGTGTAAGCTTTGTTAATGGTGTGGCAATCCTTGAGAAATTCTGAATGAATCGTCGATAATATCCTACCAATCCCAAGAAACTTCTTACCTCAGTGGGTGTTCTCGGTCTCTCCCAATTCGTAATTGCTTCGATCTTTGTCGGGTCCACTTTGATCCCTTCATTACTGACTATGTGTCCTAAGAACTGAACTTCTTGTAGCCAAAACTCACACTTCGACAATTTAGCATATAACTTCTTTTTCCTTAAAATCTCCAAAGTTGTCCTTAAATGTTCCGCATGATCCTCCTCCGTCTTTGAATAGATTAAAATATCGTCTATAAATACTATAACGAACTTGTCCAAATATTCCTTGAAAATTCTGTTCATCAGGTCCATAAACGCTGTTGGGGCGTTGGTCAATCCAAAAGACATCACTAAAAACTCGTAATGTCCATACCTTGTTCTGAAAGCTGTCTTTGGTATATCTTCTGGTTTGATCTTCAGTTGATGATATCCCGATCTTAAATCGATCTTGGAGAAATACTTGGCTCCCTTCAATTGGTCAAACAAATCATCAATTCTGGGTAACGAATACTTATTCTTGATTGTCAACTTGTTGAGCTCCCTATAGTCGATGCACAGTCTCATGCTTCCATCTTTCTTCTTGATAAATAATACCGGTGCACCCCACGGGGATACGCTGGGTCTGATTACTCCTTTCTCTAACAATTCCTGCAATTGCTTTGCTAGCTCTTTCATCTCAACAGGAGCCATTTTGTACGGGGCTTTGGATACTGGTTCTGTTCCAGGTGCTAAGTCGATCGCAAATTCAAATTCTCTATCTGGAGGAAGTCCTGGCAATTCGTCGGGAAATACGTCTGGAAATTCATTCACTACTGGGATATCTTCAAGTTTTGCTGGCTCCTGACTTTTGTCAATCACGTATGCTACGAAATGCTCGCATCCTTACCGTAGTAACTTCTTGGCTTGAATCATCGTTAAGAACTTCTTTACTTATTTCTGACCTTTGAACGTTACTATTCTTTCGTCTGGCGTTTTCACCATTACTTTCTTATTTCGACAATCTATCTGAGCATCATGCTTAGATAACCAATCCATCCCTAATATCACATCAAATTCTCCTAACTTAAATGGTATCAAATCTACACAAAACTTACTACCAGAAATCTCAATCTCACAATTTCCACAAACTTGGTTCACAGTTACACGTTCTTGATTTGCTAATTCCACAGTCATTATTTCATTTAAGCACTCAACTGGACAGTTTAATTTACTAACAAAATCTTGTGAAACAAACGATCGAGTTGCTCCCGAGTCTATTAACACTTTGGCACATAAAGAATTCACATTAAGCGTACCTTCCACGACATCCGTATCCTGGATAGCATCCTTCACTGACATGTCGAAAACTCTAGCCCTTGGAGTCTCATTTACTGCTGGGGTAGATCCCATAATTCTCAATGCATTACTAACTGGGGCTGGTGTCTTGCAATCCCTGGCCATATGTCCTGGCTTCCCATATTTATTTTACTTTATCGAGAAATTATGACGTACTCCTTAACTTTTTAAGGAAGATATATAAAAAAAACTCAATTTAATAATAATTTATCACAATGTTGGTCATGTCCTAAATGCCTCTAGCTAGATCCCCTACGTGGTATATATTCAGGAACATTGGATAAATTACACCTACATCTGTATTTTAGCCTGTACTCTCTCGAAATTCTGGTCCCGTCATAGTTGCAGATACATTTCGATTCATTTCGACTGTGAGACATGGAGATTTCTAAGTTAAATAATCAAAACAATGGCTCTAAAAATGGAAGTACTAACGAAAAAATGGTGACCATTTTGGTGGTGGACCATGATAGAACATGCTTATCTCTTATATCATTTTTGTATATAAACTCTATTCATTTCTTGTCCTAAAGTTTGATTTGGTGGTATCTGATGTCCACATGCCAGGCATGGATGGGTTTGAACTACAAAGAAAGATTCATCAAGATTTTCAAATTACCGGTTGTATGTGAGTGTCAATATAACTGATTTTAAAATTTAATTAATATATAACTGCGCTTTATAAAAAATAGTTTTATCTAGTGCTATGTTAGGAATTTTTTTGATTACCGCAATTTTTTTGAAGCGCATAATAAATTTTTCATGCAATAGTAAACGATATTAAGAAGGAAGGAGCTCGGTTTTAGATCAGTTTTACAAATGATTAGTATCAACCTTTTGGATTTTTTTTCTTTAATTTTAGTTGTACAGTTCCCTCAATGATCTTCACCAACAGACTAATCAAACTCTTGAAATTTTATTATTTAGTGATGTCAGGTGACAGAGAAGCTAGTAATCTATGCGAGGGAATTCAGAGTGGAGCTTCCTTTTTCGTAGTTAAGCCCATAACTATAGAAGACTTGAAATCAATATAGGATTTTTTGAACCAATGGAAAAAGATTCTAGCTGAAGGGAAAAACTTAATATCTGATAATATTTTTAAACCACATTTTTAAAATATTATCATATTTTAAAGTTTTCAATGGTATTTATATGTTCTAAAGTTTTCGATACATCATTCTTGGATGGTCGATTTTCGTTCAAGTTATCCAGGCATTTGAGTATAAGTGTTGCAGTTGCAGATGCAGCCTTAAGTGGATACTTACCTTCCAATTTAGGATCCAAAATGCTCTTCAACATATGTTTCCTGTGCAAATATAGTTTGGCCCAGACAATTAGATTGATCTGGCCAGGACTATAGTTCTATATATAATAATTAATATATATATATATATATATATTTATATATATATGTAACTGTCTGATATGAAACTGAGTAGAGCAAACTTAAGCAAATGCACGTCAAGGACTAACAATTGTATTTTATCAAAACATTACAGACTTAATAGATAAAGTTCTGAACAAGGAAAAATAAAGACTTATGGAAATAACTAACAAACTTCCTAAACCACTTCTACCCTTATGCTGATTTAATGACATGTTTCAGATTAATCCCAACATTACTCTCCCTTAATCTGAAACTTGTCATGCCAGATGTTTAACTCCCAAAAGCCTGCGCATTTTCTCAAATTTTGCTGTTGACATATCCTTTGTCAAAGTATCAGCTCGCTGCATATCGCTTCTCACATCTTTTAAGATAATTTCTCCACGTTCAACACACTCCTGGATAAAGTGGTAACGAACATAAATATGTTTACTTCTCACGTGGAATACTGGATTTTTGGTAAGGTTTATTACAGATTTGTTGTCAATATACAAGATTACTGGTCCTATGATTTCAGCAGTCACTTGACTAAGAACCATACGTAACCAAATCCCTTCATAAGCAGCTTCCGTGGCAACCATATATTCTGCTTCACACGAAGATAACGCCACGTACCTCTATTTCTGAGATACCCAAGTAATGAAGCTCTCAAATAAGTAGAAGACCATGTGTGGCGCCCTCCAAACCCGGGTCAGAAGTTTGGGGTCTACACACACACCTTAATTATAACCTGCTTATAACAATAATAAAGATAATAATAATATATGCAATGACCCTACTTACCAACCACCACGGACCGCAACAGGTTAAAGTATGCACACAAGCCAAACACACTAATATATTACAAACCGTTCAAATCCCAACTATTTCAAATTCAAACTGAGTATTAAACATTATTACAAACTTTTACAAACTTAAATTATTCCAAAAGAAGCCTACTAGCTCAGCTTTCTCAACCTGAACCCCTAGCTCTCGCGCTGGACTGGGGATCCTCTTTACCAAATGGTTCCTTCTTAACTGGAAAGAATATAAACAATATCGCACAAATGAGCTAACTAGCTCAGCAAGTCACAATGACAAAACTGAGAATAATGATCATCAGGTGAATATGTTTATGATATCAAGTGAACAATGGATTATGATTTAGAATTGGATATTATACTTTTAATTTAAAACCAAGGTTAGGCTGCTGATCAGTCACGCACTAAACCCGAGCAAGGCACACAGTATTGCTCTAACTACTGGATCCAAGGCACACATTGGCCTAACTTGACCATTATATGGTCTGACCACGAATCTGGTCCACAATTTTATAAAAACAATCCAATTCTAAAATAATAACAGAATATGCAATAATAAACAATAACCGAAATCATTAACAACAATAAATGTTTAACAATGAAAGGGTTTCAATCCTTGTAAGGATCAATAAGGTACTTTCAAAGCTTGAATGCTGGGTAATGAAAGAATTGGATAACAAAGGAAACAACGTTTCATGGTTTCAAGGATTTGGTCTTTCAAAGCATAAGATATCATGGATTGAGTATATAATACTTCAGTTCAGTGTCTGGTATTTAGTTTGTATGTATTTTTGGAGTAGTATCGTAGATTTGTGGTTCGTGTTTGGGTATACAATAATCAATGGCTTAGAAAGAATATGGTTCATAGCTCAAGAACAATAACTGAAATCAGGATTTAGGTTTTCGTGCTTCAAAGCACTTGCAATGTCAACAAGACTATCAAGAATTACAATATCTCGAGAAAGTTCAGAACACTTGCCTGATATTAGCTTACTATCATGCACTTGCTTTCAATCTCAATCGTCTTACTCCTCAACTACCTGTTTCCCTTTCCTACGCCTTGCCTCTTCTGCTCACATATCATAAGCATCTATCAATCATCAACTCACAGGATTCTATTTAACACATAATTCTATCTACCCTTCGTTTTACCCAAATCCGATTAACAGATTGAAATCTATGCAATAACCAAGTAAACACCGAATATATAGACCGATAGTCAAACAATAGGTCACGTATAACACATAATACATCACGTAATCAATGACATATCATCTATAAAGAAGTCTCGGGTCATAACTATGCTTTCGGGTATTTAAAATGATTTTTAAAACATTTTTCGGAATTAAAATGGGTCGTTGGATCAAATTCGGGTTAATAAACAGGGTTCGGTTGGCCCATTCTGGCTCCGAAATAATTTTAGAATAATTATCGAGCCTTGGAAATAATTTAGAATAATATTTTAAAGCTCGAAACTATTTTTCAGAATTTTTAAATCATTTTTAAATAATTAAATCTAATTAAATAACTAATTAAAATCAATTAATAATTAATTAAATCAATTAATCAATTAATTTTCGAATTAATTGACTAATTAATCAATTAAAAATTAAATGAAATTAATTAACTAATTAATTCAGATTTATTTGTGAATTAAAAATAATTTTCGGAATTAAAATAATAATTTTCAGAATTTTAAGAAATTAAAAATGAATTTTTATAATAAAAATAAATAGGAAATATGATTTTTAAACATTTTATAAACAGAAATCCAATTTTTGCAAAGTCTGGAAACTACAGGGACCAAACTGCATCGTTTTCAAAAGTTGGGGTACTAAACTGTAATTTTACACCCCGCCGCCGGAAAATAGTCGGGTTCACCGGAGAACACGATTCCGACCTCCTCACCTAACCACAAGCTCCATATCACATCTACACAACATCAGGAACACAACCATGCAATCAATTCATCCTAACAATCCCTGAGTTGGCCGGAATTTGGCCGTGAAGTTTTCCAGTTTCCGGCGAACATCGGAAAACTTCAAAACACAACTCCCTTCTCTACAGACCTCGTTGGTTCATGAAATTTATACGACTAGATTGCAAATTTCACAGAGAACACAACCCACTATAACACAACATCGATCTATCACAGAATAAGAAACCCCCAAATTTCAATTAAGAACATTCATACGGGTTATAAACCCTAATTTTGAAATTTGAAAATTAAACTCAAATTTGAACATGTTATTGAACTCCAAATCAGACGTATGACATATGAAAATCATCAGGAAAACAAGCTCTACAACATGCAATCATCAAATCAAACAAACAATCATCCGAACAAAAATTCATATTTTTAATAAAATAAATTCGAAAATAAATAAATTTTTAGGAAATTACCCTTGATTTCTGCAGTGAAATAAAGCTCAGAATCTGATAGAACACCTCAAATCCTTCATTTTGGTTACTCAAGCTTTAAAAACAGAGATCGGTAACGCCTTCGTTTTGCTGTTTGATTCTTAGAACAGTTTATGTAATTAGGGTTTTTCTCTGAAAATTATATAATTAACTATCTGCAAATGATTTTGATACGAAATAAAATACGGTAAAAGGCTATTTATAATTACGGAAAATTTGTATCCCGTTGGATCATTCCGGATATAAAACAGTACGTTTATCTGTAAAAACTGATCCAAACGGTATCGGTTTTCGGGATAATTATCCAAATTAGTACAATTTGTACTGCGATCTTGGTCTCAGCGCCTGGTTACACGTATTACGAAGTGATAATTGGGATAGTTTAATAAAAAGCTCCCGTTTATCGAAAATACGGGTTTTATTAATTTACCGAAACGAATATTGTATCGAAAATGTTGCGCCGGGACCCGCGCAGGACAAACCGTAAGCCGGATCGAAAAAGTTGAAACATGAAAAATGCTCGGAATATTACAATTAGGTTAGGAAGGAGTTCTCGGAAGAGTTTCGGGTTCCAAAAACGTAACAACGGTTGACGTCGGTTGGTTCCCGTTTTTATAAAATAGATTTTAATTACCCGGAAAAAGATTTTAGAAATTTCATATGATTCTTATAAATCCATAAATCAACATAAAAATAACTAGGAAGATATGACAATTATCTATATTTTATTTTAGACATATAAAAATTAAAATACTCAATTAAAATTATTTTTGAATATTCAAGTACAGATAACACTTAACAATTAACTCACAGAATAGATACTGGGCACACATAATAATATCAAAAATAATTACACGATATATCCCGGATATTACATCCTTCCCCTCTTAAAAGGATTATGTCCTCAGAATCTCCTAAGAAAACAAATGAGAGTATTTTTCTCTCATATCATTTTCTAACTCCCAGGTTGACTCTTCAACCTTTGGGTTTCTCCACAATACTCTTACTAACTTTACCACTTTATTTCTTAATACTTTCTCTCTTGCCTCTATAATCTCTATCGGACTCTCTACATATGATAAATCTGCCTGAAGCTCTATTGGCTCATATTCTATTACATGCCTGGAGTCTAGATTATATTTCTTGAGCATCGATACATGAAAAACATTGTGAATGTGCTCCATGTGCGGAGGTAACGCCAATTCGTAAGCTACTTTGCCAACGCGCTTTAGGATCTCAAAAGGTCCGACATATCTTGGGCTTAGCTTCCCTTTCTTTCCAAACCTCGTTAGTCCTTTCCATGGTGATACTTTCAGTAATACCAAGCTTCCTTCTTCAAATTCCATGTCTTTCCTTGATTGGTCTGTATATTTCCTCTGATGATTTTGAGCGGCTATTAATCTTTTCTGGATAAGTTCAACAACTTCCTTTGTCTGCTGTACCAGTTCAGGTCCAAGTATCTTGCGTTCTCCCACTTCATCCCAATATATGGGAGATCTACATTTACGTCCATAAAGGGCTTCATAGGGTGGCATTCCAATGCTGGCATGATAACTATTGTTGTAAGCAAACTCTACCAGAGTTAAATGTTCGTCCCAACTTCCTTTGAAATCAATAGCACAAACACGTAACATATCCTCGATTGTCTGGATCGTTCTTTCACTTTGGCCATCCATTTAGGGGTGATAAGCTGTACTCATATTCAGTCTTGTTCCCAAACATTCTTGAAAACTCTTCCAGAATCTTGAATTAAACCTTGGATCTCGATCAGATACGATAGACACTGGAACTCCATGACGAACTACAATTTCTTTTAGGTACATATGGACCAACTTGTCGAGCGAAAATCTTTCATTTATAGGCAGAAAATGAGCTGACTTGGTAAGTCTATCCACTATAACCCAAATGGCATCATGATTAGCCCTTGTCCTTGGTAATCCAACTATGAAATCCATGGTAATATGTTCCCACTTCCACTCTGGAATCTCCAATGGCTGTAGCAATCCACTTGGTCTTTGATGCTCTGCTTTAACTCTCTGACAGGTATAACATTTGCTAACCCATTCCGCAATTTCCCTCTTCATATCTGGCCACCAATAATTTTTCTTTAAATCTCTGTACATTTTGGTACTCCCTGGATGGATGGAATATCTTGAACTATGTGCTTCTTGTAAAATTTCATTCTTTAACTCTGTCACTGGTGGAATCCAGATTCTAGATGAAAATCTCAAAATGCCTTGATCATCCTTCTGCGTGCATAATTCTTCACCTTCCAAACGATTTATATCTTGATCCATTACATCTTTCTGACATTTCTTTATTTTCTCCAACAACTCTGGCTGGAAAGTCATACTGTACACTTTCGCTTCCTCAGGTTCGCAAACTCTAATTTCCAATTCCAAATTCTGAAATTCCTTATATATATCTTCAGGTACTGATAACTCATTTAACTTTTCCTTCCGACTTAATGCATCTGCCACCACGTTCGCCTTACCGGGATGCTAATTAATCGAGCAATCATAATCCTTGATCAATTCTAACCATCTCCTTTGCCTCATATTAAGTTTCTTCTGGGTAAATATATATTTCAAACTTTTGTGATCCGTGAAAATCTCACACTTTTCTTCATACAAATAATGTCTCCAAATCTTCAAAGCAAAAACTATAGCTGCTAGCTCCAAGTCATGAGTAGGATACTTTTGTTCGTGTGGTTTCAATTGCCTTAACGCATACGCAATCACCTTGTCGTGCTGCATAAGAACACATCCTAATCCTTTGTAGGAAGCATCGCTATAAATTACGAAATTCCCTTGATCGTCTGGAAGTGACAACACAGGTGTTGTGATTAATCTCCGCTTCAATTCCTGAAAACTTTCTTCGCACTTGTCATTCCATATAAACTTTTCATTCTTTCGTGTAAGCTTTGTTAATGGTGTGGCAATCCTTGAGAAATTCTGAATGAATCGTCGATAATATCCTACCAATCCCAAGAAACTTCTTACCTCAGTGGGTGTTCTCGGTCTCTCCCAATTCGTAATTGCTTCGATCTTTGTCGGGTCCACTTTGATCCCTTCATTACTGACTATGTGTCCTAAGAACTGAACTTCTTATAGCCAAAACTCACACTTCGACAATTTAGCATATAACTTCTTTTTCCTTAAAATCTCCAAAGTTGTCCTTAAATGTTCCGCATGATCCTCCTCCGTCTTTGAATAGATTAAAATATCGTCTATAAATACTATAACGAACTTGTCCAAATATTCCTTGAAAATTCTGTTCATCAGGTCCATAAACGCTGCTGGGGCGTTGGTCAATCCAAAAGACATCACTAAAAACTCGTAATGTCCATACCTTGTTCTGAAAGCTGTCTTTGGTATATCTTCTGGTTTGATCTTCAGTTGATGATATCCCGATCTTAAATCGATCTTGGAGAAATACTTGGCTCCCTTCAATTGGTCAAACAAATCATCAATTCTGGATAACGGATACTTATTCTTGATTGTCAACTTGTTGAGCTCCCTATAGTCGATGCACAGTCTCATGCTTCCATCTTTCTTCTTGACAAATAATACCGGTGCACCCCACGGGGATACGCTGGGTCTGATTACTCCTTTCTCTAACAATTCCTGCAATTGCTTTGCTAGCTCTTTCATCTCAACAGGAGCCATTTTGTACGGGGCTTTGGATACTGGTTCTGTTCCAGGTGCTAAGTCGATCGCAAATTCAATTTCTCTATCTGGAGGAAGTCCTGGCAATTCATCGGGAAATACGTCTGGAAATTCATTCACTACTGGGATATCTTCAAGTTTTGCTGGCTCCTGACTTTTGTCAATCACGTATGCTACGAAATGCTCGCATCCTTACCGTAGTAACTTCTTGGCTTGAATCATCGTTAAGAACTTCTTTACTTATTTCTGACCTTTGAACGTTACTATTCTTTCGTCTGGCATTTTCACCATTACTTTCTTATTTCGACAATCTATCTGAGCATCATGCTTAGATAACCAATCCATCCCTAATATCACATCAAATTCTCCTAACTTAAATGGTATCAAATCTACACAAAACTTACTACCAGAAATCTCAATCTCACAATTTCCACAAACTTGGTTCACAGTTACACGTTCTTGATTTGCTAATTCCACAGTCATTATTTCATTTAAGCACTCAACTGGACAGTTTAATTTACTAACAAAATCTTGTGAAACAAATGATCGAGTTGCTCCCGAGTCTATTAGCACTTTGGCACATAAAGAATTCACATTAAGCGTACCTTCCACGACATCCGTATCCTGGATAGCATCCTTCACTGACATGTCGAAAACTCTAGCCCTTGGAGTCTCATTTACTGCTGGGGTAGATCCCATAATTCTCAATGCATTACTAACTGGGGCTGGTGTCTTGCAATCCCTGGCCATATGTCCTGGCTTCCCATTTTTAAAGCATGTAAATCCAATGACTGGAACTTTCACTGCTGGATTTCGGATAGGTTGATCTTTATTTGCTGGCTCTCTTGCTGGCTGATTTCGGCACTCCCTCGAGTAGTGCCCTTTCTGGTTGCATTTTAAACATACTACATTCAACTTGTTACAAACTCCTCCATGCTTCTTTCCACATACTTGACAATCTGGAAAAGTTAATCTCAACTGATTCGGCTGATTCACATTAGCTGGACGATTGCCCTGGCCTCCGTCTCCTGCATTTTGTCTCCTGAAATTAAAATTTCTCCCTGGCTGAAACTTGCCCTTCTTAAAATTTGGAAACTTCCCTGTTTGTGACTGACCCTCACTTCCCTCAACTTTCCTTTTCTTGCTTTCCTTATCTTTCTGGAACATCTCACTCTCTGTCTCTGCGATCATAGCTTTCTGTACAACCCCGGCATAGGTATCCAATTCAAAAATAGCTACCTTCCCCCTGATCCATGGCTTCAAGCCTTGCTGGAATCTCTTAGCTTTCTTTCTATCAGTATCAACATACGACGGCACATACCTTGAAAATTCCTCAAACTTCCCCTCATAATCTGTTACCGACATATTCCCTTGCTTTAACTCTAAAAAAACTTCAGCTCCATTTGATCCTGAACAAACTGAGGAAAATACTTTTCTAAAAACAATTCCTTGAACCTTTCCCAACTAATAACATCTGTGCCTTCCAATGTCTTCACCATTTCCCACCAATAGGTGGCCTCATTCTTCAGATAGTAACTTGCAAACTCAACCTTCTGTTCCTCTTTCACTTTCACTAAGGCAAATGCCTTTTCTATTTCCTTTAACCAAACATTTGCTTCAATTGGCTCTAAGGAACCCTTGAATTCTGGTGGGTTTATTGCCTGAAAAGTTTTGAAAGTTACCTGGGGATTGGTCTGCCTTTGTTGTTGTTGTGCCAGGTGAACTGTTTGTTGGGCCAAGATTTGAAGAATCTGGGCTATTGCTGGGTCCATGGGTCCTGGGTTCACATTCTAGGTTGTATCATCTTGGTTATTATTGTTGTTGGTTTCTTCATTCTGGGTGTTGGTGCGGGTATTTCTTCTAGGAGGCATTCTCTGTAAAGAATCAATCAACTTATTTAGCTTTTGAATCAATCTTTTACATAAAAGAATAGTTTTGCAAAACAGAAATATTTCTTTTTGAAAACAGTTGTGACTAAATAAATTGCATGCTTCTTTACAGAATATAAACAGTTATGGAAAACAGGGCACATGGTATCACAGGGTATACTGGTACAATAAATAAGGTAAAGTAAAACAGGTGCGATAAAGTAAATGATAGTATTGGAAAGGAAAAAGGTACTGATATATATAGATCAAAAGTTTTAGGGTAGTACAAGCGTAAAGACGCTTCGAAAGTAAAAGCAAAAAGGGTACAACAACCTACTCACTAGTCAGCATCGCTAGTCTATAAATACAACTCAAAAGTCTTCTAATACACAATACACACTACTGTCCATACTACATAATCATAACAACACTGCTCAGCATTTTCATATCTAAATCTCTGGCTCATGGCAAATCTGGACCTCTGATCTCCTCAAGCTCCTCTAGAACCCACTTAGCCCACTCCACTAGAAAATCAGGGGTGATGTCCTCATGTGTAGCCTCAGCAATCCTTACAGCAGCTGCTCTACGAAACGCCTGAAGCCTCTCCCTAAGTCGCCTCTCACCACTCCCCATCTCTCTGGTACACATGATATACAATAACTCCTGGATGTGATCTTGTAGGAATCGCTGCTCCATAAGGCAAGCCTCAAACTGATGATATGGGACAGGATAGGAAGAGAACTGGAAAGGTAATCATGTGACTGAATGACTAGTAAAGCCTGAATCAGCAGGTGGGGGTCCTCTGACAGGTGGCCTCATGCCTGGAGGTGGAATAGCCTGCAATGGTACGGGCTGCAACACCGGTGGAGGTAGAATAGCCAATGCTGGTGGAATCACAGGACGTGGATCCGATGCTGGTGCTCCAACTGAAGGCTCTGAGTGATCAGCTGATACGGGAACAAAAGAGTCGGCCATCTCTGCTATCTGAAATTATATCGTAATATAAGAATCTCGTACCATAACATAATTTACACTAATACCTGATATACCAAAACACTCAACCTCTCAACATTCTATCATCCTATGCCTTGCTTCTAATCCTAACCTTCTACCCATTCCCGTTAACCTAGGCTTGTGTCAGTGACTTATAACCTGTAGCTCTGATACCAAACCTGTGGCGCCCTCCAAACCCGGGTCAGAAGTTTGGGGTCCACACACACACCTTAATTATAACCTGCTTATAACAATAATAAAGATAATAATAATATATGCAATGACCCTACTTACCAACCACCACGGACCGCAACAGGTTAAAGTATGCACACAAGCCAAACACACTAATATATTACAAATCGTTCAAATCCCAACTATTTCAAATTCAAACTGAGTATTAAACATTATTACAAACTTTTACAAACTTAAATTATTCCAAAAGAAGCCTACTAGCTCAGCTTTCTCAACCTGAACCCCTAGCTCTCGCGCTGGACTGGGGATCCTCTTTACCAAATGGTTCCTTCTTAACTAGAAAGAATATAAACAACATCGCACAAATGAGCTAACTAGCTCAGCAAGTCACAATGACAAAACTGAGAATAATGATCATCAGGTGAATATGGTTATGATATCAAGTGAACAATGGATTATGATTTAGAATTGGATATTATACTTTTAATTTAAAACCAAGGTTAGGCTGCTGATCAGTCATGCACTAACCCCGAGCAAGGCACACAGCATTGCTCTAACTACTGGATCCAAGGCACACATTGGCCTAACTTGACCATTATATGGTCTGACCACGAATCTGGTCCACAATTTTATAAAAACAATCCAATTCTAACATAATAACAGAATATGCAATAATAAACAATAACTGAAATCATTAACAACAATAAATGTTTAACAATGAAAGGGTTTCAATCCTTGTAAGGATCAACAAGGTACTTTCAAAGCTTGAATGCTGGGTAATGAAAGAATTGGATAACAAAGGAAACAACGTTTCAGGGTTTCAAGGATTTGGTCTTTCAAAGCATAAGATATCATGGATTGAGTATATAATACTTCAGTTCAGTGTCTGGTATTTAGTTTGTATGTATTTTTGGAGTAGTATCGTAGATTTGTGGTTCGTGTTTGGGTATACAATAATCAATGGCTTAGAAAGAATATGGTTCATAGCTCAAGAACAATAACTGAAATCAGGATTTAGGTTTTCGTGCTTCAAAGCACTTGCAATGTCAACAAGACTATCAAGAATTACAATATCTCGAGAAAGTTCAGAACACTTGCCTGATATTAGCTTACTATCCTGCACTTGCTTTCAATCTCAATCGTCTTACTCCTCAACTACCTGTTTCCCTTTCCTACGCCTTGCCTCTTCTGCTCACATATCATAAGCATCTATCAATTATCAACTCACAGGATTCTATTCAACACATACTTCTATCAACCCTTCATTTTACCCAAATCCGATTAACAGATTGAAATCTATGCAATAACCAAGTAAACACCGAATATATAGACCGATAGTCAAACAATAGGTCACTTATAACACATAATACATCACGTAATCAATGACATATCATCTATAAAGAAGTCTCGGGTCATAAATATGCTTTCGGGTATTTAAAATGATTTTTAAAACATTTTTCGGAATTAAAACGGGTCGTTGGATCAATTCCGGGTTAATAAACAGGGTTCGGTTGGCCCATTCTGGCTCCGAAATAATTTTAGAATAATTATCGAGCCTTGGAAATAATTTAGAATAATATTTTAAAGCTCGAAACTATTTTTCAGAATTTTTAAATCATTTTTAAATAATTAAATCTAATTAAATAACTAATTAAAATCAATTAATAATTAATTAAATCAATTAATCAATTAATTTTTGAATTAATTGACTAATTAATCAATTAAAAATTAACTAAAATTAATTAACTAATTAATTCAGATTTATTTGTGAATTAAAAATAATTTTCGGAATTAAAATAATAATTTTCAGAATTTTCAGAAATTAAAAACGAATTTTTATAATAAAAATAAATAGGAAATATGATTTTTAAACATTTTATAAACAGAAATCCAATTTTTGCAAAGTCTGGAAACTACAGGGACCAAAGTGCATCGTTTTCAAAAGTTTGGGTACTAAACTGTAATTTTACACCCCGCCGCCGGAAAATAGTCGGGTTCGCCGGAGAACACGATTCCGACCTCCTCACCTTACCACAAGCTCCAGATCACATCTACACAACATCAGGAACACAACCATGCAATCAATTCATCCTAACAATCCCTGAGTTGGCCGGAATTTGGCCGTGAAGTTTTCCAGTTTCCGGCGAACATCGGAAAACTTCAAAACACAACTCCCTTCTCTACAGACCTCGTTGGTTCATGAAACTTATACGACTAGATTGCAAATTTCACAGAGAACACAACCCACTATAACACAACATCGATCTATCACAGAATAAGAAACCCCCAAATTTCAATTAAGAACATTCATACGGGTTATAAACCCTAATTTTGAAATTCGAAAATTAAACTCAAATTTGAACATGTTATTGAACTCCAAATCAGACGTATGACATATGAAAATCATCAGGAAAACAATCTCTACAACATGCAATCATCAAATCATACAAACAATCATCCGAACAAAAATTCATATTTTTAATAAAATAAATTCGAAAATAAATAAATTTTTAGGAAAATACCCTTGATTTCTACAGTGAAATAAAGCTCAGAATCTGATAGAACACTTCAAATCCTTCGTTTTGGTTACTCAAGCTTTAAAAACAGAGATCGGTAACGCCTTCGTTTTGCTGTTTGATTCTTAGAACAGTTTATGTAATTAGGGTTTTTCTCTGAAAATTATATAATTAACTATCTGCAAATGATTTTGATACGAAATAAAATACGGTAAAAGGCTATTTATAATTACGGAAAATTTATATCCCGTTGGATCATTCCGGATATAAAACAGTACGTTTATCTGTAAAAACTGATCCAAACGGTATCGGTTTTCGGGATAATTATCCAAATTAGTACAATTTGTACAGCGGTCTTGGTCTCAGCGCCTGGTTACACGTATTACGAAGTGATAATTGGGATAGTTTAATAAAAAGCTCCCATTTATCGAAAATACGGGTTTTATTAATTTACCGAAACGAATATTGTATCGAAAATGTTGTGCCGGGACCCGCGCAGGACAAACCGTAAGCCGGATCGAAAAAGTCGAAACATGAAAAATGCTCGGAATATTACAATTAGGTTAGGAAGGAGTTCTCGGAAGAGTTTCGGGTTCCAAAAACGTAACAACGGTTGACGTCGGTTGGTTCCCGTTTTTATAAAATAGATTTTAATTACCCGGAAAAAGATTTTAGAAATTTCATATGATTCTTATAAATCCATAAATCAACATAAAAATAACTAGGAATATATGACAATTATCTATATTTTATTTTAGACATATAAAAATTAAAATACTAAATTAATATTATTTTTGAATATTCAAGTACGGATAACACTTAACAATTAACTCACAGAATAGATACTGGGCACACATAATAATATCAAAAATAATTACACGATATATCCCGGATATTACACCATGCCCCCGTGTTTTTTCTATCATCAACTTTTCCTGCCATATCGCTGTCCGAGTAGCCTATCAGCATGTTATTTTCACTATTTTTTGTGTATACCAGTCCAAAGTTCTGAGTACCCTTTACATAGCGAAGAATCCTCTTCACAGCATTTAGATGAATAATCGTTGGACGCTCCATATATCTGCTCATGATCCCGACAGCAAAAGTAATATCAGGTCTGGTGTGTACCAGGTACCTGAGGCCTCCTACCATGTTTTTTAATAATATGGTGTTAACTGGTTTCCCTGCTTCATCTTTGGTAAGTTGTTCTTTGGGATCCATTGGAAACATTGTTGGATTACAGTCATTCATTCTAGCTTTCTCAAGGATCTTCTTCGCATAGCCGGTTTGTTTTAGGTCAATGAAACCATTTCCTTGTTCTACCTTAATGCCCATATAGTAGCTTAACTTGCCCATATCAATCATTTTGAACTCACCGTGCATCTATTTTTTGAAGTCTTTGATTATGTAAGCATTTGTTCCTGTGATCAAAAGATCATCCACATACACGCCCACAATTATCACATCGTCTCCTTCCTTTTTTGTGTACACCCCATACTCGTATGGACACCTTATAAAGCCAAGTCGTTTCAGACATTTATTGAGCTTTGCATACCATGCTCGAGGAGTCTGCCTCAACCCGTACAAAGATTTTGATTATTTATAAACCTTGTATTCTTCCCCCTCCTTTATAAATCCCTCTAGCTGAGTAACATAAACTTCTTCACTAGTCTCCCGGTTCAAAAATGCAGTTTTTACGTCGAGATGGTGAACCTGCCAATTATTTTTCGCAGAGAGAGCCAATAGCAGACGAACTGTCTCTAGGCAAGTAATAGGTGCAAATACCTCGTCGAAATCCACTCCTTGTTCTTGAGCGTATCCTTTGGCAACTAACCTCGCTTTGTGCTTAATAATCTTTTTGGTGGCATCCCTTTTGAGTTTGTAAATCCATTTTAGTCCAATGACTTTGTGACCTCGTGGAAGTTCAGTTAAGCTTCATGTGTTATTTCTTTCAATTGAATCCAATTCCTTTTCCATGGCCTGTCTCCAAGGACGTTCCTTTGCTTCTTGACCATACGTTATTGGCTCACTCTATTCTGCAAGAAAAAATTCCTTTTCACATTCAACTTCTTTGGAGTTGTTATAAACATCAACTAAAGATCTGAACTTCTTTGGTTCACCACTGTCATCATAAGTATTGCGTTCTGGGTCTGACGAGTGTGTCTGGGGAGTTACAAGCTGAGATTTACTAGTGCTTAATGAATATGACATAGGTGTTGTAGGTTGAGATTCACTAGTGACATCAGTTTGTATACTCATTGGGCTGTTTGGATCATTGTCATCTACCACCTGAATATCAGGAACTGAAAATATACCTATTTCATTTGACTCCCCTTTCTCTTGCGCATTCCATGGACACATTTTATTTTTTTCAAAAACCACGTCTCTGCTTACATAAACTCGATTACCATCTGGATCGTAAAGATGATACGCCTTTGTCCCTGGTTCTTTTCCAAGATTGATCACTTTCTTGCTTTCATCCAGTTTTTTGTTTGAGTCCCAGGGACCTTCATGTGTGCTAAACAACCGAACACACGTAAATGTCCAATTTATGGCTTGACTTTTGACCATGCTTCATATGAAGTTTTTCCGGTCAACGCCGGAGTTGGCATCCTATTTAAAAGATTTACCGAGTGTCTTATAACTTCCCCCACAACATGGATGGCAATTGCATTTCTTTTAAGCAACTTCGTGCCATCTCGACCACGGTTCTATTTCTTCGTTCTACCATGCCATTTTGTTGTGGTGTGTATGGAGCCATGTAGTGCCTCAAAATTTCTTCTTTTTCACAATAATTTTTGAACTCGTTCGATGTAAATTCCTATCTTCTACTAGTGCTCGGAATTTTTTAAAAACACCAAAAGCTTCATCTTTGTTTTTTAACAGATAGACCCACATGACACGTTTAAAATCATCCATGAGGAAAAAGAAATACTTATTTCCAGCAGCTGTTTCAGGCAATACTGGACCACATAGGTCTCCATGAACTAGGTCTAACACCCGTTCAACATTATAGGTGGTTTGAATTGGGAATTGTTTCCTTGTTTCTTTGGACCGTAAATATCAAGTACATACATCTCCAGATGCTGAAATTTTTGGCAAACCTCTCACCATTTCATTTTTAAACATCATTGTCATGGCCTTTGAATTTACGTGACCAAGGCGTAGATGCCATAGCCTTGACACCTCATCCCTTTTTGATGCAGACTTGTTGGTTTCAATGATCAATTTATATAACCTGTTAGGGGATCTCTTCACGTTCATGAGTAACTTATCTTGTTTATCATAAACCCATAGAAATATACCATTAAGTACAACTCTATTCCCTTCCTCTGCCAATTGACCTAAACTAATAATATTACTAAGAAGGTTAGGAATATAGTATACCTCTTTCAGAACACGTTCTTCCCCATTCTTACAAACGAGTGCCATTGAGCCCGTTCCCTCTATTTTTACCGTTGAACCATCACCAAACTTTACCAATCATGTTATTCCTTCGTTCAACTCCGTGAATTTTGATTTCAATCCAGTCATGTGGTTACTCGCGCCATTTTCTAAATACCATATATTTGACTCATTATGATTTTTATCACTATCAACAAGAAGTGTAGGGAATATCTTTGTTTTGTTTATCAACACAACTTCATCAGCTTCCTTGTTGTGTTTGGCCAGCAAGAGTGCTGGTTCATCGTCTTCGACTTGCATCATATTAATCTCATGTTTCTGCTCTCTACTTCTTCTAGGCTTACGACACTCAGCTGCATAGTCTCCATAAATGTTACAATTATAGCATTTTACTTTGCTTTTATCTCATCCTTCATGTCCCCTTTGGTTTGATGCACCGTCACTCTCACTTTTGTTTGTAAGGTTTAGCCACTCTTCTCTGGTAAGTAGTAGTTTTTCCCCTCAGTCTCTCGCTTGGACCATTCCTCTTCAGTAAGCAATAATTGCCCACCACTATTCTCATTTTTCCCTTTCATCCTTTCTTCATGGGCCTTAAGTGAGCCCACAGTCTCTTCCACAGATATGGTCTCTAAGTCGCCAAACTGTTCTATTGCAGAGGCAATTTACAAAAACCTGGTAGGCACAGCACGGAGTAATTTTTTTACCACATATGGCTCTTCTATCTTCTCTCCCAGTGCACGTATTTTGGTTACAAGCCCATTAATTATCATACATAAATTATCAAGCTGTTCCGAGTCTTTCATATTTAATGATTCAAATTCCACCTTAAGTGTTTGAACCCTTGCCTTCTTAACTCGGTCTGCCCCTTGACACAACATTTTTATTGCCTCTCAGGCTTCTTTGGCTGTCTTTCTTTCTGCAATTGAGAGTAGCACATCTTCAGGTATACCCTGATAAATCATGGCTAGGGCTACTTTGTCCAATTTCTCTTCAACATGTTCCTTTAGATCTGTAGGCTCCACAACATTCCAAACCCCTTGCGCCTGCATAAAAACTATCATCTTCATAACCCATACCGTGTAATTGCTCCAGGATAACATTAAATAACTCAATTCAATCGACCCCCTCTTGTTCATGTCCATCGTCGACGTCGTTGACATTCACTGTGTTCCGCTCCCAAGCTCTGATACCAAATATAGTTCTATATATTATAATTAATATATATAACAGTATGATATGAAACTGAGTAGAGCAAACTTAAGCAAATGCACGTTAAGGACTAGCAATTGTATTTTATCGAAACATTAGACAAAGTTTTGAACAAGGAAAAAATAAAGACTTATGGAAATAACTAACAAATTTCCTAAACCACTTCCACCTTTATACTGATTTAATTTGATCCTACAATTTCTCCATTATTAGTGCAATCAATCTCCACTGTCAGTGATACTCAAATGACATATTTCATATTAATCCCAACAAGGACGACTCTTATCAATTACTCCTCACCCTGTTATCATTTCTAGCCATACAATTCCAAAACTATAAACGTCATCCGATCGACCTGCATCTTAAAAAAATTCCATATGTCGTAAGCTTTGGTACCCATTTTTAAACATCTACTTACCGCAAGAAACATATTCAGTAGCTGCATAACCATAGTAATTGCCTTGCAATGTTATCCTTCCAAAATCTAATAACTTCGCATTGAACTCCTGATATTATAAAAACACACATGCACATAATTTCTCTTAAATAATTAAATACTACAAAAATAGATAAAATTCCATGAGGATAAAAAAATGTTCTTGAGGTCAATTTATTTATAGAGTCTAAATGACTTTTAATGAATTACTATATCAATGGCTATGCTAGAATCTTATAAATAATGTTGTACAAAACTTATCCATTGATAAGTACTATATCAACGACTATGACTTAAGATAGACGGTAGATGGCTAGTTGTTGATAGTTACTCATACGATTTAACTTAGACACTTTTATACTATGTGTTTTGCTTATCATCCAAAATACACATGATTCCTGACTATTATCTACCATTTTTATCGGTTATCTTTCATACACTTAAAAAGAACCACTATAATTATTACCTTAGATTTAGAAGTTGCTAATATTTGAAATTTGAATGCATTAGATAAGTCGAGAAATGTAGTCGAGAAACGAGAAGTAAAATGATATGAGAAAATAACCTATATGGCGGTATTTTAAAAAACTATATGAATTTAAAATATGGCTCGTTACTTATACAAACTATCATATTAATTAAGATCAGTAATACATAATATTTGTAGGTGGTTGAATAGCATAATCCAACATTCCACACGTTTACATTGAAAATCCAATAGTTAAAAAGTCAATTATAGCAAGAATTTTTCATATGAAATATGGACTAACTATAAATATCTTCTCGTCAAAAAATATAAAAATAATTTTGAACCCATTGAATAAAATTAACAGATTTTTTCAGACTTCCAAGACCCGGGGAAAAAAAATTCGGCTCATATTTTACCGATTGGGCCGAGCCCATACTTCAACAATTAGGTCGAGTTTTTGAGTGCTATTGTCTCGGTTTATAAGTTTTGTGCCTATTATCAGCTTTAGTAGTTACAGATATTCGTATTCATGTAAAATCTGACTTTTTGCTATTTCAGTCCATTTTCAGATCAAAAGGTGATAACTAACTTCCGAATCTTAGATCGAAATTCCTACACATTTAGAAAATTTGTTAAAATTAAGATTATTAGATATATTCTTTTGCTAAACAATTTTGACAGAGTGTTTAAAGATTGTGTCTTAATTTAAAAAATAATAATTAAACCTCACAAAAACTTCTTTTTTTTATCGTAGGGAACCCCACGGGCTCACGTGAACCAAGATAAACCGCAATTAAGCGACAAGCTCTGCTTGCATAATTATAAATTCTCCTCCCCTGAAATTTAAACTCGTGACCAAGAGGATAATTATCCGCTTTTTAACCAATTTCGCCAACCATTGCGGACCACAAAAACTTCTTTTAACCTTGACTTTTAGGGGGATGTGTCATACAAAAAAGTTAATATTATTATAATTATTCACCATATTTTACAGATCGGAACGAGCCCATACTTCACCAATTAGGCCGAGTATATGAGTGCTATTGTTTTAATTTACAAGTCCTATGCATATTATCTGCTTTTATAGTTAGATATATTCGTATCCACATAAAACCCGATTTTTTGTTATTTCCGTCAGTTTTAAAATTAAAAAGTGACAATTAACTTCCGAATCTTAGATCGAAATTCCTACACAATTAGTAATTCTGTTAAAATTAAAGTTATAATAAATATTCGTTTACCGAACAATTTTGACGAGTGATTACAGATTGTTTCTTAATATCAAGAAAAATTAATGAAATCCCGCAAAAAGTTCTCTTTAACCTTGTCTCTTCGGGAAATATGTCATATAAAAAAATTAATATTAATATAATTATTCACCATTCACATTCATGTCCAAAATGCCCATAGGTAGATTCCGACTTGCTCTGCATGTGGTATATATTTATGCATATTGGACACATAACCAGGCGCTACATCTATATTTTATCGAAATTCTGGTTCCGCTACTGCTGCTGCAGATACATTTCAACTATCGACATGGAGAGTTGCAAGTCAAAAAACCAGAACAGTGACTCAAAATATGGAAGTACCAACGAAAAAATGGTGAGCATTTTGGTTGTGGACGACGATAGAACTTGCTTATCTGTTGTAGCTAGTTTGTTAAAGGGATGCAGCTACCAAGGTGAGTTTATAACTCTATTCAGTTCTCTTGTTTATCATATCTGCTACTACTTAACATTTAGTTCAAATTAAGAGAAAATTGTTAAAAATTGCAGAACATTCCTCGTTCATTTTACTGATTTAAATTACCATCTCAAATATTTCGATTTGACATATTGATTTTGTTAGAATATAGTATCAGATCCATTGGGGCCTTTATATAACATTTTAAGGTTTTAGGTGAGTCGGTTATTTGACAGATTTTGCACCTAATATTTCTATATTTTGTTTTCTCATAGTTTTGACTGCCAAAGATCCTCTCGATGCTTTGTGCATTCTACAAACAGGGGCCATAAAGATTGATTTGATAGTATCAGACGTCCATATGCCGGGCCTGGATGGGTTTGAATTGCAACGAAGGATCCAGCAGGAATTTCAGATACCAGTTGTCTGTGAGTGTTATCAGTAGCAATTTTAAATTTTAATCAATAAATAACCGCTTTTTCTTGAAAAATAGTTTTAACTAGTGCCATGCTCTGCATTTCTTGTATATTTCATTTTTTTCTGGAGTGCAGATTAATTAGTTAACGCCATTTAGAAGGCGAGAACCTCACTTTTACAAATAATTAATACCAATCTTCTGTTTTTTTAGCTGTCCAGGTTCCTCAATGATCTTTACTAACAAAAGAATCAAACTCTTAAAATTGTATTGTTTAGTGATGTCAGGTGACAGAGAAGCTAGTAAGCTATGCGAGGGAAGTGAAAGTGGAGCTTCTTTTTTCGTAATTAAGCCCATAACTGCAGAAGACTTGAAATCAATATGGGATTTCAGGAACCAATGGAAGAAGAAGCTAGATAAAGGGAAAAACATAACATCCAATGATAGCTATGATAACGACAATGAAGATGATATCGGTAATAAGTTATATGAAAAGAAATCCAAGCGAAAGCTTCAGATAACTGATAACAACAATCATAATGATGGAGAAAACATAGCTATAGAAGGCGAAGCTTTGGTAATAAAAAAGAAGAACCTTAACTGGACACAAAGTCTCCATGGCAAGTTTTTAAGAGCTATGCAGTATCTAGGGTCTGAAGGTAAGATGTTACATTTTAACAAGTCTTTCACTACAGTTTAATAATTTAGATTATGTCTCACATGCTTGAATTGTTCGCGATGACTTTTTGTTGTAGGATCTATTCCGAGAAAAATTGTTAGCATTATGAATGTGCCGGGACTGAAGAGGGAAGAAGTAGCCAGTCACTTGCAAGTTAGCCCCCCCCCCCCTTTTCTCCTTTTCTGTTGTGTGACCAGAATCTCTAATTCTGCTGTTTTAGAATTATATTTCTCAAAATTGTCTAATGTCTTTATTGTTCTGACATTCATAGAATATCAAATCAAGCAAAAGAAAAGATTGGAAGCAGAACATGATCCAGACATGTTTAAAACTCTCCAAAATGGGAATAGGTGGTCCTCGTCATTTCTCAGCCATAAGGCACTACTAGGTTACGGAAAATCTAAGCTACTAACCAATCCAGGTAATTGAATAGCAGACACTATACTGCCAGACATTTGTTAACATGAATGATTCTGAATGAGCCTGGTTAAAAACTGTTTGATCTTTCATGCTACAGGTTTTGCCCGGACTTGCCTAATGAATGGCACTTATCCAAGTGAAATGTACCATATGAATCATAATGGCTTTTCTAGGCAAATACAGCCACCAGCCTGCTATAATGGCAGTGGACAAGAAGTTCATAGTACATTTGTTTCACAGAGAGATTTTGCATATCCTCAAATCAATTATGTTGTCACTGAGCAGCAAAACGAATCAACCGATGATGAGGTAAATTAACATAAATTTATCTTCTACTCTTTCTCTTCTATACATCATGTCTTTCAATTTAAAATTTCTACAAGTGTAAATGAATGTCTTCATCTTTGTCGGAAACAATTATGATTTTGGAGGTGCCTTTCTGGTAAACAAAGACATACCAAATGTTGACAAGGTGCCTACAAACCTTGATGAGGTACAGACTTAATATTTGCAAAATTATTTAGATATCGATATATTTCTGCATGATTATCTTCATCTTTCTCCTTTACGTGTTATCACATGTAGAACAAATATCAAGACTACTACGTCGGAAACAATTTTGATTTTGGAGATGCCTTTTTGGAAGAACAAGATATGCCAAATACTGACAAGGTGCACACAGAGCTTGATGAGGTATAGACTTAACATATGAAAAATTATTGAAATACCAAATATATTGCTGCATGGATATCTTCATCTTTCTCCTTTACGTGTTATCACATTTAGAACAACAATCAAGAGTTCTACATCGGAAATAATTTTGATTTTGGAGATACCTCTTTGGCAAATAAAGACATGATTTTGGAAAAAGATGCCCCAAATTATGAACTATCTTTTGTTGTCAAAAGAAATTTCTTGTGATATATATCACCATCACAGTTTTGATACAAGAGTTCCAGATCTCCAACAATACCATAAAAACATTCCCAAGAAAACCAACACCAAAACATACACTAAGAAAACCCACACATAATAAAATCGGGAATTGTTACGCATATACCCGTCACTACACCATAAGTGCGCTACTGTAATGTAAGTGTTACAAGGAGCGTTACATTAGGTAAGAGATTTTTGGCCTATTGTAACACCTCTCTTGCAGTGTTACAATAGCTATAAAGTTAGTGTTACAGAGAATTTCAGGTGTTGCACAGCATGTAACACCAACAACTGGTGTTATATTAGATACTTTTTTAATTTTTAAAAATATTAAAATAGAAAAATAATCATAAATTAGTATTAAATTATATTCTAACTTGTTAGTGAATGATAAATGTAACATATAATATGATTTAAATCTAGAATTTCTTATACATAAATTCAAATACTTTTTTTCCTATTTAATCAATAGCAATTAAATAATTAAAAAAATCTAAAATAAAAAAATATGCACAATTTTACTAAGTGAAATATTTGGGCGGTATTTTTTCCCCCAAATGAAAACACACTTCGACAAACCCTCACTCTCAGCCCCCTCTATCTCTCTCCAAATTACACACACTCTCTGCTCCTTACGAGTTTGACGATGTCGTCTTCATCTCAGCCGCCAACGTCCCTGTATCTCAGTCGCGATCCTTCGGAAACCCTAACTCAGGGTTATTTACTTCAATAAGCTATAATGTTTATATTAGGTGCTTAAATTTTATATATATTGTTTTCTCTTTGCTACTCTATATTTTTGCAGCACTTCTTCGACTCGCAGCTGCAAAAATGATGATTCCGATGCTAATTCAACATTCGTAAGTGTTTGAACCAATTGTTAATTGGATTGAATGTATATGTGTTTTGTGAGAAAGGGAGAGAGTTTTATTCAGCTTATAAAAATGTTATAATTATGGAGAATGAATAAGTGTATCTAGATTTTGTGTTTGTGTATGTTCTGAAACTGTACTTGAAGAAATTTGATGAATTTTGGGGAATCATTTTGATCATTCAGATACCGATATGTGCATGATTTATCTTTATATATTTCCTTTACGTGTTATTACATGTAAGACAACAATCAAGATTAGTACGTCAGAAACAAATTTGACAAGGTGCACACAGACCTTGATGAGGTATATACTTAATATATGTAAAATTATTTAGAAATCGTAATATTGTTCGAAGCTTTGTTTTAGACAGATATGACTAATTGTTTGTCCAAGGAGTGTCTCAGTGTTAAGTCACCGATTCTTGTTCGAGGCTTTGTTTAAGACACATATAACTAATTGTCTGTCTAAGAGTGTCTCCTAAAACCCGGTCCATTTTTCAATTACTAGGTGGGGATCCCAGTGGGGATCTCGTCCCATTTTTTCGCACACCAAAGTACAATATCAATCATTTCAATTGTTATTGAGAATATTGGTGTAGGAGGGACTCGTATGAGTCCTCCAGTAACCAGGGATCTGATATCATGTTAAGTTACCAATTCTTTTAGAATCTCCTGGTGCTAGAAAGTGGGTTTTCCAGGATCATATCTCATATCATTAAGACTCGAGAATAGCTGCATTATCTGATCATAACTTGGATAAATCCTCCTATGCTATTATACACCCATCCTCCAATTAATGTGCAACAGGAAAAGATTCAAGAAGTAAAAAATGGAGAACATAAGACATTCAACTACATAAGACGTTCAAAGGTTTTCCTTTGATCCATAAAATAATAATACATAGATAGACTAGTATGTTGTTTGACAAGATAATCACATCTCATTGGTTATAAGTATGGGGATACTAAAGTCAATACATAGGTACATGTGAGAGTACATGGTACTGGACAGACCCACAGTGAGATTCTTCATGTTTAATAAAGTCATAAGAAAGACTCGCAGTGATAATGGTGTAACGATCCTTTGACTTGAAATCATTATATTTCTATACGAGGATTAATATACTTTGACTACATTAAAAGTTACTTTTGATCGGGTGATGATAAAAGTGGACATCGGGTATATCATGAGTCGTATGAGAAACATGAATGATAGATAAAGGATTTAACCCTCCTATAATTAGGAGAGATATTATTGGCCTCTTGATTGAGTGAGATTATAAAAAGCATGGTCATGCTCAAATAATGATTTGTCTTGATAGTCTACTCAAGGATCAAGTAAACCCGGATTAAATGTTGAAGAGGATGACTAAATACATGTCTCGAGTTTAATCTTTAATATATATGGTTAAAGGAATTATATTACGCAAAAAACATTAATCACGAAAAGGTTTTATCTAATCACGATTTAATTATTGTTTAATTGGGTAACAATGATGTATTACTAGATACCTCTCATTGTTTATAATTTTATTAGAAAATAAAATTATTGCCAATTAAATAATAGCCTATAGGGTCGCACAAATAGAGCACTTAATGGAATAGTTAATTTAAATTATGGATTTAAATTAATTGATGATTATTTGAATTTTATTATAATTAAGTAAAACTTAATTGAGATAATATAAATTCGAATTAAAGGGAATGTTTTTGCCCGTAATAATTAAGTATGACTTAGTTATTAATTAAATAATAGAAATTCATTTTTATTATTTAATCCTATACCTACTATGGTTGGGCTTTGCTATTATGGGCCTTTTAATCAGCCATTATAAATAGATAATGATAGGTTAAAGAGGCTTGTACGTTTTTGGAGAAAACCCTAACAGCAAAGAGAGGCAGAGGCAATTTGGATCGTCAAGAAGGAGGCTAGTACATTCATTTCGTAGTCAAGTTCGTGAGACGTTCTTGGAAGTGCTCGTGTGGATACCATAGAGGTGTTTCTCCGAGAGGTAGACACAAAGTGTGATAGTTAGGATCTCCGTTGAGTTCGTGAAAGTCAGGCTCTTGAAAGGTATGATTCGTTATCTCCATAATCTGTCCACAATTATACATGGATCCTGTTTTTGGGTTTTGAAATTTTTTTGTTTTATTTACGTTTATCCGTTGCGTTTTATGCCTCGGAACCCATCAGTTAGTGCATCAGTAACTCTTCTAATCCATTACATATGACGTTTGAAGGGTTTTCCTTTGATCCATAACATAAGTCATTTCACGTGAAACAAGCAATTCATATTATTATACAAATACATAGCATTAAACTTGATAACTCCACTAGTATGAGATGTTCATATATGTTTCATGTTAAATGGAATTAAGAAATTACAATACCAGGTGTTAAAATTGAACATGAGTCTCTTAGCTTTTCATCTTCAATGCTAAACTAATCTTGTATATGTCAAATATTATAGTATCATGATAATAGATGCAACAACACTGGGACTCCCAATTTTGAAACGAAAGGAAATCGTCAGTCTAATGATGATCAGCAGGTATTATCCTAGCTTACGGTAGTAGCTTAGCATTTCAGATTTTATTTTTACCTCATAATTAAATTAATATATCTGGTGTGAAATTTCATTAGGGAATGGGCAAGGATTTTTAGGCGTGGTTGCTTTCTGAATTTCCTGATGACAACAACAACTTATAAGTTCTTGCATTAACTATATGGAACTATTTTCCCCAGCTCCATGGTTTGATAAAACAAATTTTATGCTCGTAGTGATTGTGTAATGACCAGAAAACTCATGTGGTTTGAATAATTGTTTCGCTTAGTTCATACTCTAACGATTGGTTTTTAAGATTTCAATTATATTACTTTGATTTTTAAATCATAATATTTATCTAGAAAATGTTGTCATGAGAAAATTAGCTTTATGAAAACAAACCACCTAATATAGTAGTTTCGGATATAAAATCAGTGAGTAATGAGATCGAAGGTCCATTTAGACTTTCATGGAATCGAGTTGTTTATATTTTTTTCGCTTCGGTTTCTAATAGTAACAATTTCGATTAATGAGAAGAATGGCCGACATTTGTTCTAATAGTACCAAATGAGAAGGTACCATGACAATTGAGGGATATGCGAAGTATGCGAACATTACCCGAGAAAAGAAGGCCCAAAAACGGCCAGCGTGACAACTGGGAGTATAGAAGTCGACATTCTACTAGTAAAGAACTATACATATTTCCGATATATGACTGATCATCATATAGCATGGGGACTTCGGTAATAGTCCTATTCTTTCATTTTGAAAATCGTTATGAATTACTGTAATTAAAGCCTAAATATTTAGTTACCGAAAATATTGACAAGATATTTTGATATAGTCGAATTTGACTTAAAACAAAAAGGTATGCAATATCAGAATTTTATTCCCTCAATTATACGATAATAAACAAGTATACAAATTTACTTTTAAAAATCATTTTTAACTATTATGTACTATTGTTGAGTGTTATTGCTCAATCTGGCTTTCTTTTAAATGTCACAACACAACAAATAACCAATATGCCGGTGCGGAAGTTAATTGTCTGTAACCGCAGGGTAAAATTATAGGCTTTCCGTAACCTCCCCGCAGTTTTGTCTTAGGCGGGCCAGGGCATTCAGATAGGCTTCAACATTATTTGAAATTATTATAACTTCATGAAGAGGTTATGAATAATAGTGTGAGATCCTAGAAAGTGCATTTGATTTATAAATAACTATTGGAAAAACTTAGTATTTTAAACTAAGTTGTGAATCATTTTGAGACTCAATATGAGTGAGACACATATGTATTAATGGTGTGTATTTATTGGAACCTATTTTCCTCTTCGAGTGGATTCCAACGCATATTTACACGCTCAAAATGAGTAAAAGGTGAATGAGAATTGATGTTTCAAAGTTTTACCTTTTAATATGAAAAGTGGTCTTGTACCACATCGAGAGTAGCACAAACCTATTCCTTGGGTTTTCTTATAAATACCATATACCACATCGAAAATAAATATAAGTCATTTCAAGCCTATCTTTATATATAGAGTCTTAGGGCACCGGTTTTATTAAGTCGAGAAAATAAGAGTCGTCTCTTGAATTCTCGGTCTCTTCAGTCTTAAATTTTCTCAATATTACGATGATAGTTCTCGGGCTAAGTTCAAGTTCGGTGAGAGTATTTTCAATTTATCGATTATACTAGTATCTCGTTTTATCCTGGGAAGCAGGTCGCTAAATACGGATGGTGCGGGGCGAAACTGCTTTAAGGAGACAGTTTTCTGGACTCGAGATTAAATCCAATCTCTGTTTGTTTTCTCAAACTATTCTCCTAATTTAATTATTATTTCTTATATGCTTATGTGATTTAAGAATTAGCAATGTTCTTGTGAATTAGTTATATATTCAATACATATAATAATGTCTATATCGTACAAGATTTATTAACAATCTTAAAGCAGTTTTCTTCGATATTCATACTTTCTTGTGAGTAGACGAAAAAGTCAATTTTATTGTTTAAATTGGATCATGGCCTTATACTTATCACTGATAGGCTCCGAATGGTGTACTATATTTTGGGTATATAAGTGGAAATTATTTGCCTCATTAATTAAATTAAATTTAGTACGTTAATTTCTTTGATCACTTGTTGCCATGTGCTTGAAATTAATATAAATTTGATTTTAAGTGGTGTTTTGTTTAAGCATAACAGGTAAGAGGTAATATTAAGCACAAAGTTGCTGGATAATTGGCTTTCTTATAAGCCTATTGATGTTTTACTGGTTATCAATTTATGATCAACTTATATTCAAGTGGATATATTTGGTGAATTCAGTTTCTCAGGTTAATCAATATAAATTGGTAGATTAAAACCAATTTTCTAATTTGTCCATGTTTTTGCTATTAGTGGATAGCTTATTATGTTTTGTTTAATTAGCATGGTAATTGATAATATGTATGAGCTACAGTTTCTTAAATCTGAATTAATTTCGGAATTATTAGTATACTGATACAAGAATCGTATATGATATAGTTTCCATGCTTGTTTGCAAGTTCATAACATGTTATTGCTATGTAATTAAATGGTATGGCTACATAGATGTAACCTTTCATGATGAAACTTGATTATTTGATGATAAATTTTTAATCATCGTTGAATGATGACAAAGCATCAATTATTATTATTTAATCTTTAATAATGGAGTTATATCACAAACTTATAATACTGGATAAATAGAGGCCTTACCGCATATATATTTAATTGGAAAAAATAGACTACAAGCATAGGTTTTTTTATTATGTAATGTGTCTCGTTTTGTTAACAATAGTTTGACTAGAAAAATTTATCTAGTATTCTCACTTGTGCGACACAGGATATTATGAAGTAATATGTTTGTTATTGAACAATGTGACGAGTTGTGCAGCTAAAGTGAACCAGATTTTATAATTGCTCGGAATTCTCCACATTAAAAAACCTAATGGGCATGGAGTACATGTTATGGGTCGGCACAGAAATTATATTTTTCTGGTTGGATTTTTCCTCCAGTTAAATAGTAATTTCACGTGTTGGTGTCGTTATGTTGCGGCACTAACACATGATCCTGTTATAGTAATCCATGTGATACTTAATACAGTGAATATTGATATCAGCTTTTTTATGCTGAATTTCAGAGAGAATCCGAAAAGTTATTAACCCTAATGTTTCAGTTGATGAAGGATCACTGAATGTGGGTTTATTGAAAATTTATGTTCTTCCTTGGGTCTCTTCTGGTTGTACCAGTTGGTGAGCTAGAAATGCAGGTTCGTGTGAATTATGTACAACTTTTAGAGAAATTCGGTAATTGAATTTCTAATGACAAGAACTACGAAAAGTTTTTAAACATGATATTAAAACCTTATAGGTTTTTTAATGAATGACGTAAAACCTGCTCAGATGAGAGGTAGTGACACGATATGTGTTTACTTTCTGATTTGATAGTAAAATATTTGTCACTCGTACTCGTAATCGAGTCAATATTGAAGCTAAATAGAGAGATGTGTACTCTATAAGCTCAAGGGTAAAACCAACTTAATACAGATAACTAAGATGGTAGTGTCTAAATTTAATGATGAATAATCACGGGGTGAATTCTGTTTGTAATGTAAATATTCATGATTTCATTGCACCTTACTCGCATTAAATAAAAGGAGTAGATGCAGGCCTGAGTTGCGCTCTGAGGGAGATGCAAAATGATTGTGATCGGTTCAGACTATCACTGAATTTGAGGATATTAGTTACGAAGGACTAATCATTCCTTAAACAAGATACCACGGAAGGAAATAATTATATTTCATATTAGTTTTGGAATGGTTTCTGACATTCTGTAAAATATTAAAATTGTTGGGGTATCTAGAATAGAAAATTATTGAATTTTCTATGAATAGTGGGATGTAATGAAACATTCTTGAAGATAATAAAAATGTGAGGGTATCTCCAAACTTGATACCAATACCTCTACTGGTAACATGAGATCCAAAATTAATTGAGATATTTTGGATGGATACATAGACAATGGTTGAGTCTAATAATATCCGATATATAAATCTAATTTGTGAGATTCGTAAGAATACTATTATAGAGTTTAGGAATGCTTATGCGATAAGCTAGTAGTTCCTAGTTGATCTGTAATTAAAATTCATCTAAATGAACAAACGTGTTATTGGATGAATGTGAGGATGAACTTGTGGAGAGAAAAATACTTGGGTAATTGCTAGTCCCGACTGTCTTGATAATTTGCTTGAAGGTAAACCTTTAAGTTTAATAGAAGCAATACGCTTCTCGTATAATTCCTTGATAAGTGAATATATCAAGAGAAAATTTGACTATTATTTAGAAGTCAATAAATAAAGATTTTCTAGCACGTGTACTAGAAAATGGATTGTGTATATTCTCTCTATGTCCTTTGTGGGGAAAGGATGTTAAGAAATAGAGAGAGTGGTTCTGTTAGACAGAATCTTGTTTAAAAATATATGGATCTTCTTACGAGATAGAAGCATCAGGTACCAAATGACTTCTCAAATTGGGAAAAATATATGTGGGTCCGAAGGAAGTAAAAGGTCAGACTGATAATAAAATATTATAGTCAAAAGTGATGACCTTATATACTTTATGAAATATTCTCGAGTTTTGAGAATAAGGTTCATTAAGATGATACTAAAATTATCGTATTGTGAAATTTAAAAGTGCATCAATGAACATTAAAATGGTCTTTTTAAATAGATATTTGGAGGAATATCTATTTACGTGAACCAGAGGGTTGCTCTTGATAAAGTAAGAGTAGAAAGTCTGTATTTTCGGTGATCTTGTTGAGTGAAACAGCATAGACACGAAATAATAGCATATTAAATTTGATATTGCTATAATAAGCATTGACTTTAAAATAAATGGTATGGTTGCCATTTTGAGGACGCTTAAAATTGATAACTAGATTAATGAGGTTTGTCAATTTAAGGACGCTTAAACCGGTAATGATGTAAATTAAAATTGCTAGTTTTTTGGACGCTAAAAGCTGGTAATGTCAATAATAAGTGGAAGCCTTGAGTAAGAATTGGTAAAGTTATTTTATAAATGTAAAATATGTCAATATGAGATGACAAACTTATTCAAAATCAGAGAATTGACAAAATGTGCATGTGTTATTTACACATGATATACAAGTCATGGTTGACTGCACGTGAGTGATATTATCATTACGAGAAGTAATCATAAAATGATCATCTCTGAAAATTTTGATGAGATTAAAAGTTTTGATTTGAAGATTACAATATTTGTGACTTTAAAAGTCTTAGATGATACATGTCACATGTTGGTGGTGTGAATCTGGAAGAGATCAACGAGGGTAAATCTGTTATAGCTAGAATAGATTTATATCTATCCAAGTATAGATGAACAAGGATCTCTCAAGAAGGATTACAAGTCTGTTTTACATTTTAAAATGTACAAAATTAGACATAGGCTACACGGTTGGTAAACTGAGTAGATGCGCGAGTACAACAAAAATTGGTCACTTGGAAGTGATTGCATGGGATTTAAGGTTTATGATATATGCTCGTGAGTTTGGACTACAATACGAGAGAGATCTAATTGTACTATGTGGATATAGTATGTAAATAGATATTTGACTTTAAGAACTTAAAAGTCATTGGTGAATACATTTCACACTTAGCAGTCATGTCATGGAAATCCTAAACTTATCTCGATTCATGATGGAATAAGAGTCCAGTGCATAAGATAAATGTACGTAAAAGGCTGAAATAGTAGCCACTTTGTCCAGGATATTCCCAAACGATAAAAGAAATGTGTCTTCAATATGTATATATTTTGTAATCATTCTGCAAATTGGCAGATCTTATTATTTTGTATGCAATGGTATATCTCACATCTATGATGAGGGCATAATACCATTAAACAACTATTCTCAAAGAGAATTATTGTGATGGACTATGTTAAGTCAAATGATAATGTTGGATCCACTAACTAGATGGTTAAACTGAGCGAGTCTGTTTAAGCCAAGAGAATCTAGTTAGATTGAGAGATAGTTGTAAAATCATTGAGAGGGATAGGCCTAGCCTATTGTTTAATAGCGTCATGGTGGACACCCAACCTTGCTTACTGGAGATCCCAAGAACTTGGTTCAATGGGACAACTAATCATGATGACCAAATCACTGTGGGGGTAACCCCTGGCCTATTCCTATGATGAGGAAACAGTGAGACCTGTAAAGTACGAGAATAAGATTTGTGCTTTAAATGATCTTTGACGAATACAAGGATTTCAAGTTTGATTACATAAAAATCGGCTGAGTAAATGCAAGTTACTCTATAAGATAAAGATCACATATGTAAGGGAGAAGTAGGGTCGCTTCAAAGGAGAATTACGAGGTACAATTTTTTAGAAACTCTTGCAGAACTAGGACGATGTTCCAGGGCCAGAATGGACATAATCATGAGAACTGAATGAGTCAGGAAAGGTATAGTGATAAGTATATCATCGTTTACACAAACGGTCGAACAATTCAAGGTCATCGCGTTATACTGTCTACCAGTAAAATTGGTATACTCACTCGAGCAAAGGTTTGAGGAGGATTCTCTACCTATCGTATGTTGTATATGACTGCTATAACTATCATGAACTCAAGCTCCGCGTTTGTCTGTCTATGTGGTGCATGCTACTGGACCATGAATCTCATTTGTAGGGGATTATTTTACAAACTTAGTATTTTAAACTAAGTTGTGAATCATATTGAGATTCAATATGAGTGACACATATATGTGTTAGTGGTGTGTATTTATTGGAACGTATTTTTCTCTTCAAGGGGATTTCAACGCATATTTACACACTCAAAATGGGTAAAAGGTGAATGAGAATTGATGTTCTAAAGTTTTCCTTTTAATATGAAAAGTGGTTTTGTACCACATCGAGAGTAGCATAAACCCATTCCTCGGATTTTCTAATAAATACCCTATACCACATCAAAAAGAAATATAAACCCTTTCAAGCCTCTCTTTATATATAGAGTCTTAGGGCAGCGATTTTATTAAATCGAGAAAATAAAAGTCATCTCTTAAATTCTCGGTCTCTTTAGTCTTAAATTTTCCCAATATTTCGGTGATAGTTCTCGGGCTCAGTTCAAGTTCGCTAAGAGTATTTTCGATTTATCGATTATACTAGTATCTCATTTAATCCTGGGAAGCAGGTCGCTAAACACGGATGGTGCGGGGTGAAACTGCTTTAAGGAGACAGTTTTCTCAAACATTTCTCCTAATTTAATTGCTAATTCTTATATGCTTATGTGATTTAAGAATTAGCAATGTTCTTGTGAATTAGTTATATATTCATTATATATAATAATGTCTATATCATACAAGATTGATAACAATAACAAATGTTAGTTGTTGTATATCGTTTCCAAGGCTATAAATTGAGTGTGTGAGAAATAAGGGGAAATCTATCAAAATCATTGGTTTGTTAAATGAGGGATACTTAACGAGTGATGGTCGGAGATGTTGTGACATGAATGTGTGAATATTTTGTTTGATCGATTTTTAATATCTTTAGCCCATTTTACATAATGGCCCATTTGCAAATCATCTTCTAATACCTTACCTTTATTAAATAAGTTGAAAAAATATGATGTGATTTAGAATGATCATATTAACTAAGCATACAAACTAACATACTTTTGAGAATTGAAATTCAACATATACACTATCGGCTTTCTAAATTACACAAGACTTTTCGCTCCTTGACATAACATTCAAGTTTGGACTACAGTTATGTATGATACCGTTCTTATTAATGTCTTTGGAATTATCTTTAAGCTGATGAATAATAATCGATAAAATAACAAGCTCACTAAATTAATATTTTTTCCGGTCTCAACTTAATCTGACACAATGTATTTTTACTCTTAATAAAGTAACAAAACTCTCTAAAATAATATATTTACTCGGTCCCAACCCTTGTATTTAAAAAGGTTTAACTGTATATAGTTTTTCTAAAATTCAAATTAAAATAGAAAATAACATAGTCCCGACGGATGATCTAACATAGTCCCGACGGATGATCTAACATAGTCCCGACGAATGAAGTTTATAGCCCCGACGGATAACAATTTGACATCCATCAAGAGTGTAGCTTATGTAACAAATAAGTACTATAGCACATCTTTGCGAACAACATGTTTTAGTCTAGTAGATTGTAAAGGGTTATCCAAGTCATGTTGACTACTAGATTGATATGCAGAATAGGTTGACCAATTGTAAATATGAGATGTCTTGTAATTTTGTGTAAATGAAATAGAGTCTAGTGACAAATAGACTCCCGATAGATGATCTAAAAGACTCCCCCTTCTTACATTCAACCCCCCTTCTGTAATTCTTGTTGTATTGTTAGGGAATAACAATTGGTATCAGAGCAAACTCTTGAAGTACAAAGAGTGTAAAGATCACAAAAAATAACAAGATGAACAAAAAGGATGTTGGAGTTAAAATTCCATTTCTGGACAAAGATAATTATCACCACTGGAAGGTGAAGATGCACCTACATCTTCTTTCCTAAGATGAGGCCTATGTGGACTGCATAGAGAGAGGTCCTCATGTACCAATGAGAGCTGCAACTGGAAATGAGCCATCTATTCCAAAACCTAGGCATGAATGGTCAGACCCTGATATTGAGCAAGTAAGAAAAGATAAAAAGGCCATGAATATATTGTTCAATGGAGTTGATGGTGATATATTTGATAACATCATTAACTGTAAAATAGCCAAAGAGGTTTGGGACACAATACAAATTATCTGTGATGGTACTGAGCAAGTAAGGGAGAACAAGATGCGGCTACTGATTCAACAATATGAGCATTTCCCCTGTGAAGAAAGTGAGTCTATCACTGATATATTTAGTAAATTTCAAAAGCTACTAAATGATCTGAAGTTTCATGGAAGAGTCTATCAAACAAAAGACTCTAACCTCAAGTTCCTTAGATCTCTTCCAAAGGAGTGGAAGCCAATGACAGTCTCATTGAGAAATTCACAGGATTAAAAGGAGTTTACCTTGGAGAGACTGTATGGCATCCTGAAAACCTATGAGCTTGAAATTGAGCAAGATGAAAGGATGGAAAAAGGAAGGAAGAAAGGAGGGTGCATAGCACTTGTTGCTGAGTTAGAGAAGGAAAAGGAGATGAAGGTTGAAGCTGTTGAGTCTACATCAAAGGTCTGTGAAAGCTAGGGTAAAGGGCTGGTAGCTGAAAATGAAGATCAATTGAGCTAAGATGACATGGATGATATTGATGAACATCTAGCATTCTTATCCAGAAGATTTGCCAAGCTCAAATTCAAGAAGAATTTTGGAGCAGCTAAGCCAAACATAAACATGATTGATAAGTCAAAATTCAAATGTTTCAAATGTGGCTTGGCGGGTCATTATTTAGTGAATGTAGAAAGTCTGATTCCAGCAAAAAGAAGTTTGAGCCTATTGATTATAAACAGAAATACTTTGAGTTGCTCAAACAAAAGGAAAGGGCTTTCATCACATAGGAGAATGACTGGGTTGTAGATGGATTGGATGAAGATGAAGAAACAAGCTAGGTCAATCTAGCCTAATGGCCAAATCTGATGAAACAGAAACAAGTTCTTCAAGCAATCAGGTAATCACTACTAACCTAGCATATTTATCTAAAGCTGAGTGTAATGATGCAATAAATGACATGTCCACAGAATCATATCACCTGCGTGTTACACTTAAGTCCCTCACTAAGGAAAATGCTAAAATTAAAGAAAACAATGTGTTTTTAAGTGAGAGGAATAATGTGCTAGAGTCTCAGTTTATTGAATTTGAAAAGTTGAGAATTGAGTTTAAGATTGCTAAGGATGAATTAACCGAGTCCTTGAAGAAAGAAGAGATTTTAAAGAAGCATCTTGAATGAGAACAGGAAGTGATTAAGGCATGGAAATCATCTAGAGATGTTCATGCTCAAATCATTAAAGTTCAAGGTATCGAGTCCTTTTGTGATGCAGCCTGGAAGAAGAGTAAAGAGAAGCTTGAGTCCAATTTGGTTCAAGGATTGTTGACAGATGTGGACTCGACGGATGATAAAAATCATTCGTCGGATAATCAAAAGGATTATCCGTCGAGAAACAAGGAGCCACATCCGTCTGCTATGAGTAAACCAGTTAGCAAAGCTAAGCTTGCTAAGTTGAATGAGAAATATAGATCAGTTTCTAAAAACTTTATTCCAGGAGAATCAACTCAAGTCAGAAAAGAAAAGAAAGTTAATGTTGGTCATCTGTCTATCAAGCAATTGAATGACGGATTAGAAAAGATTGAGGTTAAAACAGAAACTAAAAAGAAAAATAATAGAAATGGGAAAGTAGGAATTAATAAACATAACAACTATACACCTGATAAATATGTACCAAGAAAAATATGTGTTAAGTGTGGTAGTGTTAATTATCTGTCTGTTAATTGCAAGCTTGCCATACCTACTCCCATGTCTGCATCCTCTTCGTTTCCCAACATTACTGCCATGCATACCATGCCTATGAATGCTATGTCTACTCAGAATATGAATGCACAATTTGCTAATATGCCATTTGCACCCAATCCTTATTATGTTGTATTTAGTATGCCTCAAATGCCATTTAGCATGCCTTACTGGAATATAATATTTGCAAATAGCATGCCTTTTCCTGTTAATCAAAATATGCATGATAATTTGTTTTAATGACTGGTTTTAAAGGTCCAACTCAAATGACTAAGGATGAATTAGAAATTTCTAAGTCAAATGAGATCAAACCTAAGAAACCAAAGAAGAAAGCTAACAAAGTAGGACCCAAGGAAACTTGGGTACCAAAATCAACTTGATTTAATTTTGATGTGTGCAGGGAAATAGAAAGAGTCTCTGGTATCTGGATAGTGGTTGCTCAAGGCACATGACTGGAGATTCTACCCTGCTCACTGAGTTCAAGGAAAGAGCTGGCCCAAGTATTACTTTTGGAGATGACAGCAAGGGATATACTGTGGGATATGGCTTGATTTCAAAGGACAATGTCATCATTGAATAGGTTGCCCTAGTGGATGGTCTCAAGCATAATTTGTTGAGTATCAGCCAACTTTGTGATAAGGATAACTCAATTACTTTCAATTCAGGGGCCTGTGTTGTGACAAACATAAAGAGAAACAAAGTGGTTCTCACTGGAGTGAGAAAAGAAATGTGTACCTAGCTGACTTCAACTCATCAAATGCAGAATCTGTCACTTATCTTCTCAGTAAAGCGAGTCAAGATGAAAGTTGGCTATGGCACAAGAAGCTGTCCCATCTAAACTTCAAGACCATGAATGAGCTTGTCAAGAAATAATTGGTTAAATGAATTCCTCAAGTGGAGTTTACTAAGGATGGATTGTGTGATGCCTGTCAGAAAGGAAAGCAGATCAAAGCATCATTCAGAATAATTGATCCAAAGATGAAGCTAGTGAAATCATTATCAATCACATAAGGCAAGTCAATAATCATCCTGACTTTGAAGTAAGAAGAATCATGAGTGACAATGAAACTGAGTTCAAGAATTATGTGATGAGATCATTTTGTGAAGAAAATGGGACTATGCATGAATTTTCTGCAGCAAGAACTCCACAACAAAATGGAGTAGTGTAAAGGAAGAACAGATCTCTAATTGAAGTTACCACCATATTTTTGGGCTGAAGCTGTGAATACTGCATGCTATGTTCAGAATATTTCTTTGGTTAATCAAGCAAAGTGCATGACACCCTATCAATTGTTCAAGAATAGGAAGCCAACTCTGAATTTTCTTCATATCTTTGGTTGCAAATGTTATATCTTAAGAAATCAAACTGATCAACATGAAAAGTTTGATGCTAAAGCAAATGAAGGAATCTTTGTTGGATATGCTGCTGGAAAAACATATAGAGTCTACAATCTAAGAACCAACATTATTATGGAATCTATACATGTTGTTTTTGATGATAAAAAGATTGAAGGACTGCAAGATGGAGATTTCCATGAAAGCCTCAAGTTTGATAATGTCGAGATGGTTAGTGATGACAGTGATGATGATGAAAGTGATCAAAAAATATTGGCTAAGTATAATGCAGAAAAATCTACAATTAATGAAGCACATAATTCAACATCTATCGAGTTACAAAATGCTTCATCCGTCAGTAGACAATCTGCCTCATCCGTCGGGTGACAATCAGCTTCATCCGTCAAGATACAAAGTGCATCATTCGTCGGAATAATGAGAGAAGCTGAAAGTCAGAATAGATCACCTACAGAAAAATACCCTTTTCTCAAATCAAAGATTCACAAACTCAGGGGGAGTTTCTCATAATCATAACTCAATCACACATTAAGAAAACAATGAGGCCTCTTCATCTAGAGCTAATCTACCTCAACAAAGAAAATGGACTAGAGATCACCCTTTTGAGCTCATCATTGGTGATGCATCTTCTAGAGTTCAAATAAGAAAAGCAACTCAAGAAGAATGTCTTTATAGCAGCTTTCTTTCTAAGGAAGAACCAAAGAAGGTAGAAGAAGCTTTGTTGGATCCTGATTGGGTATTAGCTAAGCAAGAGGAGCTAAACCAATTTGAAAGGAACAAGGTATGGAAGCTGGTACCCAAACCTAAAGGAAAGAATCCAATTGACACCAAGTGGGTATTTAGAAACTAGATGGATGAAAATGGCATAGTGGTCAGGAACAAAGTTAGATTGGTTGTTAAGGGCTACTGTCCACAAAAAGGAATAGATTTTAATGAAAATTTTGCTCTTGTTGCAAGACTTGAAGCCATCAGAATTTTCTTAGCCTATGCAGCCCATGCCAATTTCAAGGTCTATTAAATGGATATCAAAAGTGCCTTTCTGAATGGAGATTTGGAGGAGGAAGTCTATGTTAGTCAGCCTCCTGATTTTGAAGATCCAGATTTTTCAGAATATGTCTACTATATTTTGAAAGCACTTTATGGATTGAAGCAAGCACCTATATCCTAGTATGACACTTTATCAAAGTTTCTTTTGGAAAATCACTTCACAAGTGGTACTGTTGATAAAACTTTATTCTTTAGGAATGTTAATGGCTCTAGTATACTTGTTCAAATTTATGTAGATGATATTATATTTGGCTCTACAGATGAAAAACTTTGCAAAAAGTTTGCCAAATTGATGCAAAGTAAGTATGAAATGAGCATGAAGGGAGAACTAACTTACTTTCTTGGTTTACAAGTTAAGCAAGTTAGTGATGGAATATTCATAGTCAAACCAAATATATTTATGATCTCTTAAAGAAGTTTGATCTAATGGATTGCACATCTGCAAAAACTCTCATGGTCACTGCAACTAAACTTGAATTAAACACTACTGAAAAGTTTGTGGATATTTCAAACTATAGGGGCATGGTTGGTTCACTTCTGTACTTAACACCTAGTAGGCCATATATAATGTTTGCTACTTGTCTTTGTGCTAGATTTTAGGCTGATCCTAGAGAATCTCACTTAGTAGCTATTAAGAGAATTTTCAGATATCTCAAAGGAACACCAAATCTTGGCATTTGATACCCTAGAGATTCTGGTTTTGATCTAACTGGTTATTCAGATACAGATTATGCAGGTTGTAAAATTGATAGAAAAAGTACAATAGGAACCTGTCAATTTCTAGGGAACAAGCTTGTGTCCTGGTTAAGTAAAAAGCAAAATTCAGTTTCTACTTCTACAGCTGAAGCTGAATACATTGTTGTTGGTAGTTGTTGTGCACAGATTTTGTGGATGAAAAACCAATTTTTGGACTATGGTCTACAAGTGGACAAAATTCCTATTTTCTGTGATAACACAAGTGCAATTGTCATCACTGAAAATCCAGTACAGCATTCAAGAATAAAGCACATAGACATCAAGTACCACTTCATTAGGGAACATGTGATGAATAGTATTGTGGAACTTCATTTTTATTCCAAGTGAAAAGCAGCTTGCAGATATCTTTACCAAGCCACTTGATGAATCCATCTTTTCTAGGTTGGTAAGTGAGTTAGGTATGCTCAATTATTCTTAAATCATTTCAGATATTTTCTTACAAGTTATGATGCGGCCAGAAACTTAATTAATTTTTCTGATTAGATTAAATTTTGGCTAAGTCAAAATTTACATCCCGACGGATGCTCATTATCCATCGAGTTTGATCATCCATCAGAATAGAATTTCTTAATAAAAATCAATTACTTTTATGGATTATTTTATACCCGACGGATAATTATTTCATTCTCATCCGTCGAAGTGTCTCAATCTTAGCCGTTGGAACTCTGAACATTATACATTGGATATACTTACAGTCTGTAAGTATAACACGACGGATAATTGACAGAATTTTGATAATTTATTTATTTTTAAATGGCTATTTTGGGCTATTTTGATTGGTTACTTTATTTCACTTTATTACTTTTGACAGTTTATTTCTGAGATGGTATAAAAGAAAAATTCATTTTCATTCTTTTCTTTTATCATTCTCAAATCAATTGCTCTAACTCTCTTCTTCTCCAAAGCAAATACTCACTCTCTCTTTGCAAATTTCTCTACCTTAACAATGGCACCAGTAGTCAAAATCATGTCTCAGTCTGGATTCATCTATGAAAAGAATAACTTTGTAGCCCTCGTGAACAAGGAAATTCCGGCATCTGAAGACTTTCACAAAATGATGGATTTGGTGAAAAATTGCAAGCTCAGTTATGCTATGCTGGAATCACCCACAATCTACTGTGAAGTTATAGAGGAGATGTGGACAACTGCTGTGTACCAGTCTTCAGAAAAAACCATCACTCTCACCATCAAAGGTAAGAAGCATTGCATTAACAGTGACATTATCAAAGCATGCTTTAGAATTCCAGATAACACAACTACTGCTCCACAATGCTAATTTAGTTACCATGTTTAATTCTATTGGCTATGCTCTCCCTACCTCTAAGTTAAGTGAGATGAGGAGGCTAGGTCTTAGAAAAGAGTAGAGTTAGTTGTGTGATGTAGTTATCAAAGTGTTTTCTGTGAAGTGAGTAATTTCGATTCTGTTAATATTGTCATACTTAACATGCTTTATATGCCAGTTGCTGATAAGTAATTTAATTTCAGTGACATGATCATGTTTGAGTTAGGTTATAAGTTAGGGGAAGTTAATAAGAGAGGTAAAGGTGTCTATTATGCTAGATTCTTTATAATGCTTGATAACCATCTTATTGAGAATATTGCTATTGAGAACCCAACCAACAAACTGAATTATTGGGTTCAAGAAAGAAGAATCATTGCAGATCTCAACAGAGCAAGTCACCAAAAAGAGTTGCCCCTCTTCTACTTTCTAAACATGGAGGGCCCTCAGGTAAGTGAGGTAAACACCACTGTTTCTACTCTTCCAACCTCACAAATTTATTTGCCTTTAAGTGTAGCTATGGCATCTGTGTCAATGACCCAACAGATGCCTACCCAAGCTATCAAAACAAAATCTTCAAAATCCAAAACAAAGAAAGCCCCCTCTGGTTTCTCTCAAAAAAAACCAGTTGTAAAATCTACCAAACCTAAAGAGGGGAGTGTGCAGGGTAGTGAGTTGGGTGAGGGACAGGGTGAAAATCAAAGAAACCCTAAGGATAGGGTTGGAGAGGTGAGTGCACCCAAGCCTAGCCACACCACAGTTTCCCAACAAACTATGGTGATTAATAAGGAAATTAGCACAACTCTAGTTTCATCATCCCAAAAGGATGTCACTATTGAAACAAGCTCTCAACCAGGAGCACAGGCCAAGAGGGCAAGGGACACAAGTTCACCTCAAACCTATGCCAGAAAGAAATGATCTAAAACCCTTGGGGATGCACAGGGAACACACACAGTGCAAATTGGAGCAAAAGACTCAGTCACTGCACCATCTCAAATTCAGCTTGATGTGGCTCCAATAAATGTGGGGTCACAGCCAAAATCTTTAGTGATAGAAGCACCCCAAACACCAAACTCTCCCACAATTTCTCTAGATGTGGATATGATAAACACATCAATTCCTGATTCCCCTTCTTTAACTCTGTTGGGGAAGCCAAAATCTGGTGCAAGTAAGCATCATTTTTTGGATGATTTGTTGGCTCACTTGCCAATTCTTTCAGGATCTATTGAGACATTTGTGCCCAAATTTTCATCAATCTGCACAGAGTCTACAATAGTCTCCACTCCAAACTCACTCATATCTTCTATCTCGGTGGATATTGTTCATCCGTCGGCTAGTGATTATATCCCGATGGATGTGCCTAACAGCAGTCATCCGTCGGATAGCCTAACTACTATCCCGATGGATGTTCCTCATCTGTCAGTACTCTCTACACACACTGAAATTTCAACTATTGTTACAAGTGTAGATGAGTTAGTAGTTGTTCAATCACTCTTAGGACTGAGGGAAGGAAGTGAAATGGGTGAGAGGCTGGGTTGCTCCCAGGTAAAAGGAGAGGAAAAGAGAGAAAAAATGCAGGCTATTTCTTCCAGCCTGGCAAAAGAGAGTGAGAGGAGTCCCACCTTAGATGGTGAAGGTGAGAATGTGAGGGTGGGAAGACAAGGGGAGCCCTTGATGCAAAAACAAAGAGAAATTGAGAGAAAAATAGGTACATCTGAATGGGAAGAGCCCATTTTAAGTGAGTTAATGGATGTCAATGAGGCTGACAGGAGACAGCTAATTCAGCAAGAATATCAAGTTATTTGAGACTATGTCTCTTTTGAAGCTGAGACATTTACTCACCCTGTGTCAGCATATCAAGTTCTAGCTGAACAGGACAATGTGGTTGCAGAAAAGATGCTTAACTTGGTACACACAACTGAATCAATGCAAAGAGCAAAGGATGTCATCACAGTCATGCCACCTAGAGCTGGTGATGATGTTGACTATGGTACTGGTGAGTCTGAAGACTTCTTTGGAGATGATAGTGATGATGGTGAAGAGTTCATGGACATAGGGGGAGAAGCAGGCCCTAGCTCTAGATCAAGCATTCCTCCTTAGTTGTTTTCTAAATAGTGTGATGAGCAGCATCTCAAAACAACTCTTTTTCACATCATCCAACAGACACACAATCCTTTTCAAGCCACTACCAATGCTAGCACCAAGAAGCTTCTACAGGCACAACTCAACTCTCTGTAACTCCATCAAATCCAAGCTCTTCGACATAACCAAGATGTCAATTCAATCAAGACAGAGATTGACCAAGTCAAAGAGAATGTCTTTGAAAGATTGGATGATACATTTCCAAATACTACAATGCTTGACATCAATAGACAGTTGAGGAGAAATTCTAATCTTGCCACCAAAGTAGACTCTTTGGACACTAGACTGCAAGAAGTAGAAGCCTATCTAACAGCTATTCATCTTCATCAAGCACATCAAACTCAGTTGTTGCAAAAGCTAGTGGTTGCACAAACTTCTACCTCCACTCTACTTGATGATAATAAAAGGGGGAGAAAGAATCAACCATCCATGTCAATCAAGCAGAGACAACCAGTGAGGGGGAGCATGTGGTAAATGTTCAAATCAATCAAGTAATTGTTCCAGAAATTATTCTGCCAAACCCACCATTATTGGACAGAATTGATCTGATCCAAATAGTGAAGGGTTTTTAGCATATAAACGCAACGAAAAATGTAAAATTAAATCTTAAAAATTGAAACCCTCCGCAGGATCCATGCGAAAAACAATATTTAATTTGCAGTTCAGTATGTTTACCTTAAGAAGCTTTATGTTAATGGAAAGATGGAGGTCTTGAATGATCACCACGTAGCCCGTCGTTGGAATGATCTACGCCTCGAAGGTATCCACACGAATGATCGCTCGGAGGATGGGTGTGTATTAGCACGTTCTTGAGGCCACCTTCTTGCTCTCTCTATCTCTCTAGCTGCTAGGGTTTATGTTTTCTCAAAATAAAATGTGTCACCCTAATTCTATTAGAAAAAGATATTATATAGGCAAGAGTTAATGGGCCTCCAACCCTAAACTTAATTTTAGATTTATTATTATGATTAAATTCGAAATTCCAAATTATTGTATTATTAAGTCTCACTTAATCATCCAATAACTTAATTCGGATTTAATATTAAATTCGAATTTCCTATTTATTTAATTAATTAAGTTACACTTAATTAATAACAAATAATTCGAATTACTTACATTTAATTTAAATCCAAATTTAAATTAAATAATCCTCCAATCATTCTTTGTGCGACCCTTTAGGTTATTATTACATTGGCAACAATTTTAAATCTAATTTAAAATCATAAACAATGAGCGGCATCTAGTAATACAGCATTGTTACCCAAGAAATAATAATTAAATCGGTGATCAATTAAACCTTTCATGAATAATGTACAATGTAATATAATCCCTTTAGCATTATATTATAAATCAAACTTGAGGCATGCATTGTGTCATCCTCTGTTAACGTTCAATCCTTCTTTCCTTGATCAATGAGTAAACTATTAAACAAATCAGTATTTGAGCACGGCCATGCATTTTATAGTCTTACTCAATCAAGAGGCCAATAATATCACTCCTTTAATAAAGGAAAGATAAATCTCATCTAGATCATTCATATTTCTCATACGATTCATAATGTACCCAATTTCTACTTTTATTATTACCCGGTCAAGGATAACTTTCAATAGTATCAAAGTATATTAATTCTCGTATAGAAATATAATGATTTCAGGTCAAAGGACGAATACATCATTATCACTGTGAGATTAACTTATGACATTATAAACATGTAGTATCTCAGAACGGGTCAATCCAGCATCATGTATTTAATACATGTGCCTGTGTTTTGACTTCAGTATCACCATACCTATGATCAATGAGATGTGATCATCAGCCAATAAACATACTAGTCTCAATGTATTTATTATCATCCCTTAACAATAATACTTGACTAGGGACCTTTTGGATTATCAATACTATTCTCATAATCTCATTTCTAAGTCACGTACTTAGAGGTATAGATTTACATATCATATTCCAAGGACATTTATTAATCTAACATCTTATCGCAGAAAATAAAGATATAATAAATGACTAAAGAATAATCCATATTATCATAATTAATAATCCAAATGTTTCATAATATAAACATAATAGTGTTGTCTCTAGGGCACAAACACTAACAATCTCCCACTTGCACTAGAGCTAATCACCCATGTATCTAATACCCATGGAACTAGTATAACCTTCGTGCTTTTGCTGCGACAAAGCCCTAGTCAATGGGTCTGCAACATTATCATCAGTATGCACTTTATATATATATATATATATATATATATATATATATATCTCCTCTTTCATTAATCTCTCGAAGGAGATGATATCTCCTAAGTATATGCTTTGCCCGGGAATGGGACCTTGGTTCTTTAGCCTGCGCGATGGCTATATTATTATCACAGTAAAGATCAACTGGATCTGTGATCGATGGAACCACACCAAATCCCGTTATGAATTTCCATATCCAAACAGCCTCTTTGGCTGCTTCACTGGCAGCAATATACTCAGCTTCCATTGTAGAATCAGCTACTGTCTCTGGCTTTGAACTCTTCCAGCTTACAGCACCTCTATTAAGGCAAAACACAAAACCTGACTGAGATACTGAATCGTCTCTGTCTGTCTGAAAACTGGCGTCAGTGTAACCCTTTACAACCAGCTTCTCATCTCCTCCATACACCAAGAATGAATCTTTAGTCCTTTTCAAGTACTTAAAAATATTCTTGACTGCTGTCCAGTGACCCTCACCAGGATTAGAATGGTATCTGCTCGTCATGCTCAAGGCATACGAAACATCAGGTCGAGACATCAGGTCGAGTACATATCATCGCATATATTATAGATCCAATTGTTGAAGCATATGGAACTTTGCTCATACGGCCCTTATCATCTAATGATTTAGGGTAGTTGTCTTTTGAGATCAATATCCCATGAGACATTGGGACATATCCTCTTTTTGCCTCTTGCATCCCGAAACGATACAATACTTTGTCAATGTATGTACTCTGACTTAGGCCAATTAATTTTCTTGATCTATCTCTATAGATCTTGATCCCTAATATATAGGTAGCATCACCTAAGTCCTTCATCGAGAAACTATTTCCCAACCAAGTCTTAACAGCTTGTAGAGAAGGTATGTCATTCCCTATTAGTAATATGTCATCTACATATAGTACTAGGAATGCCACATGGCTCCCACTAACCTTCTTGTAAACACTTGGTTCATCTTTATTTTGAATAAAGCCAAATTCTTTGACTGTTTCATCAAAACAATGATTCCATCTATTGAGGCTTGCTTCAATCCATAAATAGATCGAAGCAACTTATAGACCATCTTAGCAAACATTGGGATCGACAAAACCCTCAGGTTGTATCATATATACATCCTCTTCAAGGCTCCCATTTAAGAAATCGGTTTTGACATCTATTTGCCAAATCTCATAGTCGTAGTAAGCAGTTATTGCTAGCAAAATCCTGATAGACTTGACCATAGCAACTGGTGAAAAGGTCTCATCATAGTCTATACTATGAACTTATTTGAAACCTTTTGCCACCAATCGCGCTTTATAGGTCTGTACTTTACCATCTATGTCAGTTTTCTTCTTGAAACCCCACTTGCACCCTATAGGTTTTTCCCCTTCATGTCGATCAACTAAAGTCCATACTTTATTTTGATACATGGATTTCATTCGGATTTCATGGCCTCTAGCCATCTCTAGGAGTCTGGACTGTTCATAGCATCTTGGTAGGTAAGAAGCTCATCATTATCTATGAGCATTACATCATCATCTTGAGTCAAGAGAAATCCATAATATCTCTCTGGCTAATGACGAGCCCTACTAGATCTACGAACAACCTGTATTTCCGGAGCAGGAACATCTTGATGTACTTCCTGCCCATTTTCCAACTCCGGTTCAATATTATTTTGTATAACTCGATATTCATCGAGATCTATAGTCCTCCCACTTATTTTCTTTAAAAGTAACTCTCTTTCAAGAAATACAGCGGTTCGAGCAACAAACACTTTGTTCTCGGTAGGATTAAAGAAACTATACCCTTTAGTTTCTTCAGGATATCCCTCAAAATAACATTTATCCGATTTTGGTTCCAGCTTGTCAAACACCAAGCGTTTCACAAACGCTTCGCATCCCCATACTTTCATAAAAGACATGTTGTGGCATTTCTCAGTCCATATCTCATATGGAGTCTTTTAAACCGATTTAGTTGGAAGTCGATTTAGTGTATATGCAGCCGTTTCTAGAGCATAACCCCAGAAACTTAATGGAAGATCTGCTAGACTCATCATTGATCGCACCATGTCCAACAAGGTACGATTTCTCCTCTCAGAAACTCCATTCCATTGAGGCGTTCCAGGAGCAGTAAGTTATGATATGATACCACACTCCTTCAAGAAACCTTTCAACTCGAGGCTTAAGTATTCTCCTCCACGATCTGATCATAGAACTTTTATACTTTCCCATGTTTGCTTTTCTACTTTAGCCTTGTATTCTTTGAACTTTTCAAAATAATCGGATTTGTTCTTCAAAAGATACACATATCCATATCTACTGAAATCATCAATAAAAGAAATGAAGTAGTAAAAGCCACCTCTTGTCATCATACACATTGGACCACATACATCACTATGTATAAGTCCTAATCGTTCGGTGGCCCTTTCACCTTGTCCGGTAAAAGGAGCTTTAGCCATTTTGCTAATGAGGCAAGATTTGCATTCTTCGTATGATTCAAAATCAAACTTATCCAAGTAACCATCTTTATGTAATTTGGAAATGCGTTTCTCATTTATGTGACCTAAACGACAATGTCAAAGGTATGTTTGATTTAACTCTTTCATCTTAATACATTTATTATCATTATTTATGTTATAGACAGGAGTATCTATATCAAGAACATATAAACCATTAAACAAATGTGTGATCCCATAGGTAACATTATTGAATGAAAAGGAACAACTATTGTTCTGAATCAAAAATGAAAAACCTTTCTTGTCCAAACAAGAAACCGAAATAATGTTTCTGCAAATCGCAGGCACGTAAAAATAGTTATCTAATTCTAAAATAAGCTCAGTGGGCAACGATAAACGATAAGTCCCTATAGCTAAAGCAGCAACCTTTGCTCCATTGCCAACTCGTAGGTCGACTTCTCCCTTCGCCAATGTCCTACTTCCCTGCAGTTCCTGCACATTTATACAAATGTGAGAACCACATCCTGTATCTAATACCCAAGATGTAGAAGTAGAAAAATTGACTTTTATAACATAAATACCTGAATCAGAAGCAGTAACAACAGCCTTCTTCTTCTTTAGATCCTCCAAATAAGCATGACAGTCCCTCTTCTAATGACCTGGTTTCTTGCAATAGTGACAATCACCAACCTTTGGAACACCACCTTTAGGCTTCAAAGCCTTGGTCGGATCAGGTTTCGGATTGGCATTCGATTTAGATCCCATCTTCCTCTTGCCTTTCCATTTACCCTATCCTTTGGCCTTCCCCTTATTCACCATCAACATGGGAGCAGGGGATGCCTTTTGAACGTTGGTTTCAGCAGTTTTTAACATAGCCAACAGTTCGGTGGGGTTCTTATCTATCTCATTCATATTGTAATTCATCACAAATTGAGAATAGTTGTTGTTTAAAGATTACAAAATTAGGTCAATCTGGTGCTCCACAGCAATCAGGGCACCCAACATGGCAAGGTACTCAATATACCCAATCATCCTTAGAACATGCGGTCCAACTGGATCACGTTCTCCCTGCTTACATGCATGCAACAATTTAAAAGTATCAAAACTCTCCTGACGAGCCTGTCCTTCAAACATACGTTTAAGGTGCTCAATCATATCAGAAGAATCCATATTCTCATGTTGTTTATGAAGTTCAGCACTCATGGTCGCTAACATGAGACATTGAACATCCGTGTCATCATCGATATATTTCTGATAAACATTATGTTGAGCACGGGATGCTCCTTCAGTGAGAGGTGCAGGGCGAGGGATATCTATGACATTGAGCTTGCGCTCTTGTTTGAGGACAATCCTCAAGGTCCTCTGACAGTCAAGGAAGTTTGTTCCTTTTATCTTGTCCTTCTCAAGGACTGATCACACAGAGAAGTTGTTTGAATTGATTCCCATTTGATATCTACAATGCTTAAAATTCATAAGATAAATTAGTTTACAGATGATTATTAAATTATTTTTAAGTGATTATTCATATATATTCAAAATATATATCTCCCACTATTTTATCAAATTAATAGCCCTAACTGTTAATTTGGAAAGAGTATCTTCTATATACTTTCTAGTGAGCCAAGATCCAAATTTTCATAACGTTTTAGTTCAGCTTTGGCTTTACTCCTAAAACATGATTCAATAAGGTAGACAACATTTGTTAATTTATATCAACTATATAATTCTTGGATAGTTTAGTGGAACAACATTTATTCTTATTTATCCAATAAATCTCACCAAACTCTATGCCTCTAAGTTCAAAATCCTATTGTGGTAACTTAGTTAAGTTAAAACCCAAAGGTCTAAAAGGTATCATATACTTCAACATGTTGTCCCATGATAGATGGGAGTACTTCGCTCTGGCGAACCCACTCCTTATCGATCTAGGGGTTAACGCGTTGGACATATTGGAAGGCATCTAAATAACTTAATATAAACATTAGGGTTTTGTTAGTATTTTAACGATCATGATCCCATCATAAAGAGATTCCCAATTTTTCCTTGAATAAATTACTTCAAATCAATACTCGTCAATGGTTTGATTTCCAGGTAGTGGAGGAGTCACATCATTCTCACTTAAAACCCACAGCCTTACAAGTTCTATGAACCCGTTGTTGACAAAATCGCCCCATTTCGGAAATAAAGAAGATTCGTATTTCATTCCATGTTTCATAAACACAAGAATCTCATAATCGTTTGTCAATTTTAAAATCTTGAGTCGTTACAGATTTTATCTTGTTTAGGCATGGCATGGGTGACATATCTAATAGATATATATATTCATACATCAATATGTAAAGTGCAATAAAGTAAATGTGTTTGGTTATGGCCCCATCCTATGTGATCTTTATCAAGCTCATGATAAAGATCAAGGTCAATCTAATGTGGTGATGGAAATAAATACAACTACTTATTACATAAGTCTTCTTCTTTGTTTAGACTTCTTGTATGCTTCGTCTTCTTCTTTGTTTAGACTCCTTGTATGTCTCGTCTTCTTCTTTGAATCACCTCCATTGGATAGCCTTCTTGAGTCTTCAATTACATTACATGATTGAAAGTAAAACTAATCTAATGAACTTACAAGAATAACTCGAGTTATATTCGAGATTTATGATTACAAAGATTGACGACATGCAAGTCGTATTTAAAACCAAAACCAAAACCATTACACTAAGGTCGAAAGGCCATAAACATCCACCATGCTCATACAACATATAAAAGCATGTTAAAACACATAATCTGATCTTAACATATCATATTATCCATGATCTAATCATAAAAAGAAATCTGACAAAAATTCAGAAAAATCAGAATCAAATCAGAAAAACAAGAATCACTGTTTGCGGGCAGTAAACGACGTCAAACACCTTACAGACGAGTCGATGATAAATTTAGCTATCTGTTTTGTTCAGACGCTCATTTACCTATCGAATAGGGTATTCGTTTGCGTAAATCGGACACCAGACCCAGATTTCAGCAAATCTGCAGCAGCCAATTCAGAATCCGTATCTAATATGATTCTCATAATTAGAACAAACATAAATCATATCTATATCAATATATATACAGATTACATAATCATCTTATGATTATACAACTCACATGAATATCATATATTCAAAACCATACATATACAAGCATATTATATCAACATCAAATCATCGCGAATCATGTACATGCTCATATATCGAAAACTGTTAAACACATAATGAATTAAAAACTTTTCGCAAGTAGCTCTGATGCCATTGAAGGGTTTTTAGCACATAAATGCAACAAAAAACGTAAATTTAAATCTTAAAAATCGAAACCCTCCGCAGGATCTATGCGAAAAATAATATTTAATTCGTAGTTCAGTATGTTTACATTAAGAAGCTTTACGTTAATGGAAAGATGGAGGTCTTGAATGATCACCACGTAGCCCGTAGCTGGAATGATCTACGCCTTGAAGGTATCCACACGAATGATCGCTTGGAGGATGGGTGTGTACTAGCACGTTCTTGAGGCCGCCTTCTTGCTCTCTCTATCTCTATTCAAGCTGCTAGGGTTTATGTTTTATCAAAATAAAACGTGTCACCCTAATTCTATTAGAAAAAGATATTATATAGACAAGAGCTAATGGGCCTCCAACCCTAAACATAAATTTAGAGTTATTATTATTATTAAATTTGAAATTCTAATTATTGTATTATTAAGTCTCATTTAATCATCCAATAACTTAATTTTGGATTTAATATTAAATTCGAATTTCCTATTTATTTAATTAATTAAGTCACACTTAATTAATAACAAATAATTCGAATTACCTACATTTAATTTAAATCTGAATTTAAATTAAATAATCCTCCAATCATTCTTTGTGCGACCCTTTAGGTTATTATTACATTGGCAACAATTTTAAATCTAATTTTAAATCATAAACAATGAGCGGCATCTAGTAATACATCATTGTTACCCAAGTAATAATAATTAAATCGGTAATCAATTAAACCTTTCGTGAATAATGTACAATGTAATATAATCCCTTTAGCCTTATATTATAGATCAAACTCGATGCATGCATTGTATCATCCTCTATTAACGTTCAATCCTTCTTTCCTTGATCAATGAGTAAACTATTAAACAAATCAGTATTTGAGCACGGCCATGCATTTTATAGTCTTACTCAATCAAGTGGCCAATAATATCACTCCTTTAATAAAGGAGGGCTAAATCCCATCTAGATCATTCATATTTCTCATACGATTCATAATGTACCCAATGTCTACTTTTATAACATAAATACCTGAATCAGAAGCAGTAACAACAGCCTTCTTCTTCTTTAGATCCTTCAAATAAGCATGACAGTCCCTCTTCTAATGACCTGGTTTCTTGCAATAGTGACAATCACCAACCTTTGGAACACCACCTTTAGGCTTCAAAGCCTTGGTCGGATCAGGTTTCGGATTGGCATTCGATTTAGATCCCATCTTTCTCTTGCCTTTCCATTTACCCTTTCCTTTGGCCTTCCCCTTATTCACCATCAACATGGGAGCAGGGGATGCCTTTTGAACGTTGGTTTCAGCAGTTTTTAACATAGCCAACAGTTCGGTGGGGTTCTTATCTATCTCATTCATATTGTAATTCATCACAAATTGAGAATAGTTGTTGTTTAAAGATTACAAAATTAGGTCAATCTGGTGCTCCACAGCAATCGGGGCACCCAACATGGCAAGGTACTCAATATACCCAATCATCCTTAGAACATGCGGTCCAACTGGATCACGTTCTCCCTGCTTACATGCATGCAACAATTTAAAAGTATCAAAACTCTCCTGACGAGCCTGTCCTTCAAACATACGTTTAAGGTGCTCAATCATATCAGAAGAATCCATATTCTCATGTTGTTTATGAAGTTCAGCACTCATGGTCGCTAACATGAGACATTGAACATCCGTGTCATCATCGATATATTTCTGATAAACATTATGTTGAGCACGGGATGCTCCTTCAGTGAGAGGTGCAGGGCGAGGGATATCTATGACATAGAGCTTGCGCTCTTGTTTGAGGACAATCCTCAAGTTCCTCTGCCAGTCAAGGAAGTTTGTTCCTTTTATCTTGTCCTTCTCAAGGACTGATCACACAGAGAAGTTGTTTGAATTGATTCCCATTTGATATCTACAATGCTTAAAATTCATAAGATAAATTAGTTTACAGATGATTATTAAATTATTTTCAAGTGATTATTCATATATATTCAAAATATATATCTCCCACTATTTTATCAAATTAATAGCCCTAACTGTTAATTTGGAAAGAGTATCTTCTATATACTTTCTAGTGAGCCAAGATCCAAATTTTCACAACGTTTTAGTTCAGCTTTGGCTTTAATCCTAAAACATGATTCAATAAGGTAGACAACATTTGTTAATTTATATCAACTATATAATTCTTGGATAGTTTAGTGGAACAACATTTATTCTTATTTATCCAATAAATCTCACCAAACTCTATGCCTCTAAGTTCAAAATCCTATTGTGGTAACTTAGTTAAATTAAAACCCAAAGGTCTAAAAGGTATCATATACTTCAACATGTTGTCCCATGATAGATGGGAGTACTTCGCTCTGGCGAACCCACTCCTTATCGATCTAGGGGTTAACGCGTTGGACATATTGGAAGGCATCTAAATAACTTAATATAAACATTAGGGTTTTGTTAGTATTTTAACGATCATGATCCCATCATAAAGAGATTCCCAATTTTTCCTTGAATAAATTACTTCAAATCAATACTCGTCAATGGTTTGATTTCCAGGTAGTGGAGGAGTCACATCATTCTCGCTTAAAACCCACAGCCTTACAAGTTCTATGAACCCGTTGTTGACAAAATCGCCCCATTTCGGAAATAAAGAAGATTCGTATTTCATTCCATATTTCATAAACACAAGAATCTCATAATCGTTTGTCAATTTTAAAATCTTGAGTCGTTACAGATTTTATCTTGTTTAGGCATGGCATGGGTGACATATCTAATAGATATATATATATTCATACATCAATATGTAAAGTGCAATAAAGTAAATGTGTTTGGTTATGGCCCCATCCTATGTGATCTTTATCAAGCTCATGATAAAGATCAAGGTCAATCTAATGTGGTGATGGAAATAAATACAACTACTTATTACATAAGTCTTCTTCTTTGTTTAGACTTCTTGTATGCTTCGTCTTCTTCTTTGTTTAGACTCCTTGTATGTCTCGTCTTCTTCTTTGAATCACCTCCATTGGATAGCCTTCTTGAGTCTTCAATTACATTACATGATTGAAAGTAAAACTAATCTAATGAACTTACAAGAATAACTCGAGTTATATTCGAGATTTATGATTACAAAGATTGACGACATGCAAGTCGTATTTAAAACCAAAACCAAAACCATTACACTAAGGTCGAAAGGCCATAAACATCCACCATGCTCATACAACATATAAAAGCATGTTAAAACACATAATCTGATCTTAACATATCATATTATCCACGATCTAATCATAAAAAGAAATCTGACAAAAATTCAGAAAAATCAGAATCAAATCAGAAAAACAAGAATCACTGTTTACGGGCAGTAAACGATGTCAAACACCTTACAGACGAGTCGATGATAAATTTAGCTATCTGTTTTGTTCAGACGCTCATTTACCTATCGAATAGGGTATTCGTTTGCGTAAATCGGACACCAGACCCAGATTTCAGCAAATCTGCAGCAGCCAATTCAGAATCCGTATCTAATATGATTCTCATAATTAGAACAAACATAAATCATATCTATATCAATATATATACAGATTACATAATCATCTTATGATTATACAACTCACATGAATATCATATATTCAAAACCATACATATACAAGCATATTATATCAACATTAAATCATCGCGAATCATGTACATGCTCATATATCGAAAACTGTTAAACACATAATGAATTAAAAACTTTTCGCAAGTAGCTCTGATGCCATTGAAGGGTTTTTAGCACATAAATGCAACAAAAAACGTAAATTTAAATCTTAAAAATCGAAACCCTCCGCAGGATCTATGCGAAAAATAATATTTAATTCGTAGTTCAGTATGTTTACATTAAGAAGCTTTACGTTAATGGAAAGATGGAGGTCTTGAATGATCACCACGTAGCCCGTAGCTGGAACGATCTACGCCTTGAAGGTATCCACACGAATGATCGCTTGGAGGATGGGTGTGTACTAGCACGTTCTTGAGGCCGCCTTCTTGCTCTCTCTATCTCTATTCAAGCTGCTAGGGTTTATGTTTTATCAAAATAAAACGTGTCACCCTAATTCTATTATAAAAAAATATTATATAGACAAGAGCTAATGGGCCTCCAACCCTAAACTTAAATTTAGAGTTATTATTATTATTAAATTTGAAATTCTAATTATTGTATTATTAAGTCTCACTTAATCATCCAATAACTTAATTTTGGATTTAATATTAAATTCGAATTTCCTATTTATTTAATTAATTAAGTCACACTTAATTAATAACAAATAATTCGAATTACCTACATTTAATTTAAATCTGAATTTAAATTAAATAATCCTCCAATCATTCTTTGTGCGACCCTTTAGGTTATTATTACATTGGCAACAATTTTAAATCTAATTTTAAATCATAAACAATGAGCGGCATCTAGTAATACATCATTGTTACCCAAGTAATAATAATTAAATCGGTAATCAATTAAACCTTTCGTGAATAATGTACAATGTAATATAATCCCTTTAGCCTTATATTATAGATCAAACTCGATGCATGCATTGTATCATCCTCTATTAACGTTCAATCCTTCTTTCCTTGATCAATGAGTAAACTATTAAACAAATCAGTATTTGAGCACGGCCATGCATTTTATAGTCTTACTCAATCAAGTGGCCAATAATATCACTCCTTTAATAAAGGAGGGCTAAATCCCATCTAGATCATTCATATTTCTCATACGATTCATAATGTACCCAATGTCTACTTTTATAACATAAATACCTGAATCAGAAGCAGTAACAACAGCCTTCTTCTTCTTTAGATCCTTCAAATAAGCATGACAGTCCCTCTTCTAATGACCTGGTTTCTTGCAATAGTGACAATCACCAACCTTTGGAACACCACCTTTAGGCTTCAAAGCCTTGGTCGGATCAGGTTTCGGATTGGCATTCGATTTAGATCCCATCTTTCTCTTGCCTTTCCATTTACCCTTTCCTTTGGCCTTCCCCTTATTCACCATCAACATGGGAGCAGGGGATGCCTTTTGAACGTTGGTTTCAGCAGTTTTTAACATAGCCAACAGTTCGGTGGGGTTCTTATCTATCTCATTCATATTGTAATTCATCACAAATTGAGAATAGTTGTTGTTTAAAGATTACAAAATTAGGTCAATCAGGTGCTCCACAGCAATCGGGGCACCCAACATGGCAAGGTACTCAATATACCCAATCATCCTTAGAACATGCGGTCCAACTGGATCACGTTCTCCCTGCTTACATGCATGCAACAATTTAAAAGTATCAAAACTCTCCTGACGAGCCTGTCCTTCAAACATACGTTTAAGGTGCTCAATCATATCAGAAGAATCCATATTCTCATGTTGTTTATGAAGTTCAGCACTCATGGTCGCTAACATGAGACATTGAACATCCGTGTCATCATCGATATATTTCTGATAAACATTATGTTGAGCACGGGATGCTCCTTCAGTGAGAGGTGCAGGGCGAGGGATATCTATGACATAGAGCTTGCGCTCTTGTTTGAGGACAATCCTCAAGTTCCTCTGCCAGTCAAGGAAGTTTGTTCCTTTTATCTTGTCCTTCTCAAGGACTGATCACACAGAGAAGTTGTTTGAATTGATTCCCATTTGATATCTACAATGCTTAAAATTCATAAGATAAATTAGTTTACAGATGATTATTAAATTATTTTCAAGTGATTATTCATATATATTCAAAATATATATCTCCCACTATTTTATCAAATTAATAGCCCTAACTGTTAATTTGGAAAGAGTATCTTCTATATACTTTCTAGTGAGCCAAGATCCAAATTTTCACAACGTTTTAGTTCAGCTTTGGCTTTAATCCTAAAACATGATTCAATAAGGTAGACAACATTTGTTAATTTATATCAACTATATAATTCTTGGATAGTTTAGTGGAACAACATTTATTCTTATTTATCCAATAAATCTCACCAAACTCTATGCCTCTAAGTTCAAAATCCTATTGTGGTAACTTAGTTAAATTAAAACCCAAAGGTCTAAAAGGTATCATATACTTCAACATATTGTCCCATGATAGATGGGAGTACTTCGCTCTGGCGAACCCACTCCTTATCGATCTAGGGGTTAACGCGTTGGACATATTGGAAGGCATCTAAATAACTTAATATAAACATTAGGGTTTTGTTAGTATTTTAACGATCATGATCCCATCATAAAGAGATTCCCAATTTTTCCTTGAATAAATTACTTCAAATCAATACTCGTCAATGGTTTGATTTCCAGGTAGTGGAGGAGTCACATCGTTCTCGCTTAAAACCCACAGCCTTACAAGTTCTATGAACCCGTTGTTGACAAAATCTCCCCATTTCGGAAATAAAGAAGATTCGTATTTCATTCCATGTTTCATAAACACAAGAATCTCATAATCGTTTGTCAATTTTAAAATCTTGAGTCATTACAGATTTTATCTTGTTTAGGCATGGCATGGGTGACGTATCTAATAGATATATATATATTCATACATCAATATGTAAAGTGCAATAAAGTAAATGTGTTTGGTTATGGCCCCATCCTATGTGATCTTTATCAAGCTCATGATAAAGATCAAGGTCAATCTAATGTGGTGATGGAAATAAATACAACTACTTATTACATAAGTCTTCTTCTTTGTTTAGACTTCTTGTATGCTTCGTCTTCTTCTTTGTTTAGACTCCTTGTATGTCTCGTCTTCTTCTTTGAATCACCTCCATTGGATAGCCTTCTTGAGTCTTCAATTACATTACATGATTGAAAGTAAAACTAATCTAATGAACTTACAAGAATAACTCGAGTTATATTCGAGATTTATGATTACAAAGATTGACGACATGCAAGTCGTATTTAAAACCAAAACCAAAACCATTACACTAAGGTCGAAAGTCCATAAACATCCACCATGCTCATACAACATATAAAAGCATGTTAAAACACATAATCTGATCTTAACATATCATATTATCCACGATCTAATCATAAAAAGAAATCTGACAAAAATTCAGAAAAATCAGAATCAAATCAGAAAAACAAGAATCACTGTTTACGGGCAGTAAACGACGTCAAACACCTTACAGACGAGTCGATGATAAATTTAGCTATCTGTTTTGTTCAGACGCTCATTTACCTATCGAATAGGGTATTCGTTTGCGTAAATCGGACACCAGACCCAGATTTCAGCAAATCTGCAGCAGCCAATTCAGAATCCGTATCTAATATGATTCTCATAATTAGAACAAACATAAATCATATCTATATCAATATATATACAGATTACATAATCATCTTATGATTATACAACTCACATGAATATCATATATTCAAAACCATACATATACAAGCATATTATATCAACATTAAATCATCGCGAATCATGTACATGCTCATATATCGAAAACTGTTAAATACATAATGAATTAAAAACTTTTCGCAAGTAGCTCTGATGCCATTGAAGGGTTTTTAGCACATAAATGCAACAAAAAACGTAAATTTAAATCTTAAAAATCGAAACCCTCCGCAGGATCTATGCGAAAAATAATATTTAATTCGTAGTTCAGTATGTTTACGTTAAGAAGCTTTACGTTAATGGAAAGATGGAGGTCTTGAATGATCACCACGTAGCCCGTAGCTGGAACGATCTACGCCTTGAAGGTATCCACACGAATGATCGCTTGGAGGATGGGTGTGTACTAGCACGTTCTTGAGGCCGCCTTCTTGCTCTCTCTATCTCTATTCAAGCTGCTAGGGTTTATGTTTTATCAAAATAAAACGTGTCACCCTAATTCTATTATAAAAAAATATTATATAGACAAGAGCTAATGGGCCTCCAACCCTAAACTTAAATTTAGAGTTATTATTATTATTAAATTTGAAATTCTAATTATTGTATTATTAAGTCTCACTTAATCATCCAATAACTTAATTTTGGATTTAATATTAAATTCGAATTTCCTATTTATTTAATTAATTAAGTCACACTTAATTAATAACAAATAATTCGAATTACCTACATTTAATTTAAATCTGAATTTAAATTAAATAATCCTCCAATCATTCTTTGTGCGACCCTTTAGGTTATTATTACATTGGCAACAATTTTAAATCTAATTTTAAATCATAAACAATGAGCGGCATCTAGTAATACATCATTGTTACCCAAGTAATAATAATTAAATCGGTAATCAATTAAACCTTTCGTGAATAATGTACAATGTAATATAATCCCTTTAGCCTTATATTATAGATCAAACTCGATGCATGCATTGTATCATCCTCTATTAACGTTCAATCCTTCTTTCCTTGATCAATGAGTAAACTATTAAACAAATCAGTATTTGAGCACGGCCATGCATTTTATAGTCTTACTCAATCAAGTGGCCAATAATATCACTCCTTTAATAAAGGAGGGCTAAATCCCATCTAGATCATTCATATTTCTCATACGATTCATAATGTACCCAATGTCTACTTTTATAACATAAATACCTGAATCAGAAGCAGTAACAACAGCCTTCTTCTTCTTTAGATCCTTCAAATAAGCATGACAGTCCCTCTTCTAATGACCTGGTTTCTTGCAATAGTGACAATCACCAACCTTTGGAACACCACCTTTAGGCTTCAAAGCCTTGGTCGGATCAGGTTTCGGATTGGCATTCGATTTAGATCCCATCTTTCTCTTGCCTTTCCATTTACCCTTTCCTTTGGCCTTCCCCTTATTCACCATCAACATGGGAGCAGGGGATGCCTTTTGAACGTTGGTTTCAGCAGTTTTTAACATAGCCAACAGTTCGGTGGGGTTCTTATCTATCTCATTCATATTGTAATTCATCACAAATTGAGAATAGTTGTTGTTTAAAGATTACAAAATTAGGTCAATCTGGTGCTCCACAGCAATCGGGGCACCCAACATGGCAAGGTACTCAATATACCCAATCATCCTTAGAACATGCGGTCCAACTGGATCACGTTCTCCCTGCTTACATGCATGCAACAATTTAAAAGTATCAAAACTCTCCTGACGAGCCTGTCCTTCAAACATACGTTTAAGGTGCTCAATCATATCAGAAGAATCCATATTCTCATGTTGTTTATAAAGTTCAGCACTCATGATCGCTAACATGAGACATTGAACATCCGTGTCATCATCGATATATTTCTGATAAACATTATGTTGAGCACGGGATGCTCCTTCAGTGAGAGGTGCAGGGCGAGGGATATCTATGACATAGAGCTTGCGCTCTTGTTTGAGGACAATCCTCAAGTTCCTCTGCCAGTCAAGGAAGTTTGTTCCTTTTATCTTGTCCTTCTCAAGGACTGATCACACAGAGAAGTTGTTTGAATTGATTCCCATTTGATATCTACAATGCTTAAAATTCATAAGATAAATTAGTTTACAGATGATTATTAAATTATTTTCAAGTGATTATTCATATATATTCAAAATATATATCTCCCACTATTTTATCAAATTAATAGCCCTAACTGTTAATTTGGAAAGAGTATCTTCTATATACTTTCTAGTGAGCCAAGATCCAAATTTTCACAACGTTTTAGTTCAGCTTTGGCTTTAATCCTAAAACATGATTCAATAAGGTAGACAACATTTGTTAATTTATATCAACTATATAATTCTTGGATAGTTTAGTGGAACAACATTTATTCTTATTTATCCAATAAATCTCACCAAACTCTATGCCTCTAAGTTCAAAATCCTATTGTGGTAACTTAGTTAAATTAAAACCCAAAGGTCTAAAAGGTATCATATACTTCAACATGTTGTCCCATGATAGATGGGAGTACTTCGCTCTGGCGAACCCACTCCTTATCGATCTAGGGGTTAACGCGTTGGACATATTGGAAGGCATCTAAATAACTTAATATAAACATTAGGGTTTTGTTAGTATTTTAACGATCATGATCCCATCATAAAGAGATTCCCAATTTTTCCTTGAATAAATTACTTCAAATCAATACTCGTCAATGGTTTGATTTCCAGGTAGTGGAGGAGTCACATCGTTCTCGCTTAAAACCCACAGCCTTACAAGTTCTATGAACCCGTTGTTGACAAAATCTCCCCATTTCGGAAATAAAGAAGATTCGTATTTCATTCCATGTTTCATAAACACAAGAATCTCATAATCGTTTGTCAATTTTAAAATCTTGAGTCATTACAGATTTTATCTTGTTTAGGCATGGCATGGGTGACGTATCTAATAGATATATATATATTCATACATCAATATGTAAAGTGCAATAAAGTAAATGTGTTTGGTTATGGCCCCATCCTATGTGATCTTTATCAAGCTCATGATAAAGATCAAGGTCAATCTAATGTGGTGATGGAAATAAATACAACTACTTATTACATAAGTCTTCTTCTTTGTTTAGACTTCTTGTATGCTTCGTCTTCTTCTTTGTTTAGACTCCTTGTATGTCTCGTCTTCTTCTTTGAATCACCTCCATTGGATAGCCTTCTTGAGTCTTCAATTACATTACATGATTGAAAGTAAAACTAATCTAATGAACTTACAAGAATAACTCGAGTTATATTCGAGATTTATGATTACAAAGATTGACGACATGCAAGTCGTATTTAAAACCAAAACCAAAACCATTACACTAAGGTCGAAAGGCCATAAACATCCACCATGCTCATACAACATATAAAAGCATGTTAAAACACATAATCTGATCTTAACATATCATATTATCCACGATCTAATCATAAAAAGAAATCTGACAAAAATTCAGAAAAATCAGAATCAAATCAGAAAAACAAGAATCACTGTTTACGGGCAGTAAATGACGTCAAACACCTTACAGACGAGTCGATGATAAATTTAGCTATCTGTTTTGTTCAGACGCTCATTTACCTATCGAATAGGGTATTCGTTTGCGTAAATCGGACACCAGACCCAGATTTCAGCAAATCTGCAGCAGCCAATTCAGAATCCGTATCTAATATGATTCTCATAATTAGAACAAACATAAATCATATCTATATCAATATATATATACAGATTACATAATCATCTTATGATTATACAACTCACATGAATATCATATATTCAAAACCATACATATACAAGCATATTATATCAACATTAAATCATCGCGAATCATGTACATGCTCATATATCGAAAACTGTTAAATACATAATGAATTAAAAACTTTTCGCAAGTAGCTCTGATGCCATTGAAGGGTTTTTAGCACATAAATGCAACAAAAAACGTAAATTTAAATCTTAAAAATCGAAACCCTCCGCAGGATCTATGCGAAAAATAATATTTAATTCGTAGTTCAGTATGTTTACGTTAAGAAGCTTTACGTTAATGGAAAGATGGAGGTCTTGAATGATCACCACGTAGCCCGTAGCTGGAACGATCTACGCCTTGAAGGTATCCACACGAATGATCGCTTGGAGGATGGGTGTGTACTAGCACGTTCTTGAGGCCGCCTTCTTGCTCTCTCTATCTCTATTCAAGCTGCTAGGGTTTATGTTTTATCAAAATAAAACGTGTCACCCTAATTCTATTATAAAAAAATATTATATAGACAAGAGCTAATGGGCCTCCAACCCTAAACTTAAATTTAGAGTTATTATTATTATTAAATTTGAAATTCTAATTATTGTATTAATAAGTCTCACTTAATCATCCAATAACTTAATTTTGGATTTAATATTAAATTCGAATTTCCTATTTATTTAATTAATTAAGTCACACTTAATTAATAACAAATAATTCGAATTACCTACATTTAATTTAAATCTGAATTTAAATTAAATAATCCTCCAATCATTCTTTGTGCGACCCTTTAGGTTATTATTACATTGGCAACAATTTTAAATCTAATTTTAAATCATAAACAATGAGCGGCATCTAGTAATACATCATTGTTACCCAAGTAATAATAATTAAATCGGTAATCAATTAAACCTTTCGTGAATAATGTACAATATAATATAATCCCTTTAGCCTTATATTATAGATCAAACTCGATGCATGCATTGTATCATCCTCTATTAACGTTCAATCCTTCTTTCCTTGATCAATGAGTAAACTATTAAACAAATCAGTATTTGAGCACGGCCATGCATTTTATAGTCTTACTCAATCAAGTGGCCAATAATATCACTCCTTTAATAAAGGAGGGCTAAATCCCATCTAGATCATTCATATTTCTCATACGATTCATAATGTACCCAATGTCTACTTTTATAACATAAATACCTGAATCAGAAGCAGTAACAACAGCCTTCTTCTTCTTTAGATCCTTCAAATAAGCATGACAGTCCCTCTTCTAATGACCTGGTTTCTTGCAATAGTGACAATCACCAACCTTTGGAACACCACCTTTAGGCTTCAAAGCCTTGGTCGGATCAGGTTTCGGATTGGCATTCGATTTAGATCCCATCTTTCTCTTGCCTTTCCATTTACCCTTTCCTTTGGCCTTCCCCTTATTCACCATCAACATGGGAGCAGGGGATGCCTTTTGAACGTTGGTTTCAGCAGTTTTTAACATAGCCAACAGTTCGGTGGGGTTCTTATCTATCTCATTCATATTGTAATTCATCACAAATTGAGAATAGTTGTTGTTTAAAGATTACAAAATTAGGTCCATCTGGTGCTCCACAGCAATCGGGGCACCCAACATGGCAAGGTACTCAATATACCCAATCATCCTTAGAACATGCGGTCCAACTGGATCACGTTCTCCCTGCTTACATGCATGCAACAATTTAAAAGTATCAAAACTCTCCTGACGAGCCTGTCCTTCAAACATACGTTTAAGGTGCTCAATCATATCAGAAGAATCCATATTCTCATGTTGTTTATGAAGTTCAGCACTCATGATCGCTAACATGAGACATTGAACATCCGTGTCATCATCGATATATTTCTGATAAACATTATGTTGAGCACGGGATGCTCCTTCAGTGAGAGGTGCAGGGCGAGGGATATCTATGACATAGAGCTTGCGCTCTTGTTTGAGGACAATCCTCAAGTTCCTCTGCCAGTCAAGGAAGTTTGTTCCTTTTATCTTGTCCTTCTCAAGGACTGATCACACAGAGAAGTTGTTTGAATTGATTCCCATTTGATATCTACAATGCTTAAAATTCATAAGATAAATTAGTTTACAGATGATTATTAAATTATTTTCAAGTGATTATTCATATATATTCAAAATATATATCTCCCACTATTTTATCAAATTAATAGCCCTAACTGTTAATTTGGAAAGAGTATCTTCTATATACTTTCTAGTGAGCCAAGATCCAAATTTTCACAACGTTTTAGTTCAGCTTTGGCTTTAATCCTAAAACATGATTCAATAAGGTAGACAACATTTGTTAATTTATATCAACTATATAATTCTTGGATAGTTTAGTGGAACAACATTTATTCTTATTTATCCAATAAATCTCACCAAACTCTATGCCTCTAAGTTCAAAATCCTATTGTGGTAACTTAGTTAAATTAAAACCCAAAGGTCTAAAAGGTATCATATACTTCAACATGTTGTCCCATGATAGATGGGAGTACTTCGCTCTGGCGAACCCACTCCTTATCGATCTAGGGGTTAACGCGTTGGACATATTGGAAGGCATCTAAATAACTTAATATAAACATTAGGGTTTTGTTAGTATTTTAACGATCATGATCCCATCATAAAGAGATTCCCAATTTTTCCTTGAATAAATTACTTCAAATCAATACTCGTCAATGGTTTGATTTCCAGGTAGTGGAGGAGTCACATCGTTCTCGCTTAAAACCCACAGCCTTACAAGTTCTATGAACCCGTTGTTGACAAAATCTCCCCATTTCGGAAATAAAGAAGATTCGTATTTCATTCCATGTTTCATAAACACAAGAATCTCATAATCGTTTGTCAATTTTAAAATCTTGAGTCATTACAGATTTTATCTTGTTTAGGCATGGCATGGGTGACGTATCTAATAGATATATATATATTCATACATCAATATGTAAAGTGCAATAAAGTAAATGTGTTTGGTTATGGCCCCATCCTATGTGATCTTTATCAAGCTCATGATAAAGATCAAGGTCAATCTAATGTGGTGATGGAAATAAATACAACTACTTATTACATAACTCTTCTTCTTTGTTTAGACTTCTTGTATGCTTCGTCTTCTTCTTTGTTTAGACTCCTTGTATGTCTCGTCTTCTTCTTTGAATCACCTCCATTGGATAGCCTTCTTGAGTCTTCAATTACATTACATGATTGAAAGTAAAACTAATCTAATGAACTTACAAGAATAACTCGAGTTATATTCGAGATTTATGATTACAAAGATTGACGACATGCAAGTCGTATTTAAAACCAAAACCAAAACCATTACACTAAGGTTGAAAGGCCATAAACATCCACCATGCTCATACAACATATAAAAGCATGTTAAAACACATAATCTGATCTTAACATATCATATTATCCACGATCTAATCATAAAAAGAAATCTGACAAAAATTCAGAAAAATCAGAATCAAATCAGAAAAACAAGAATCACTGTTTACGGGCAGTAAATGACGTCAAACACCTTACAGACGAGTCGATGATAAATTTAGCTATCTGTTTTGTTCAGACGCTCATTTACCTATCGAATAGGGTATTCGTTTGCGTAAATCGGACACCAGACCCAGATTTCAGCAAATCTGCAGCAGCCAATTCAGAATCCGTATCTAATACGATTCTCATAATTAGAACAAACATAAATCATATCTATATCAATATATATACAGATTACATAATCATCTTATGATTATACAACTCACATGAATATCATATATTCAAAACCATACATATACAAGCATATTATATCAACATCAAATCATCGTGAATCATGTACATGCTCATATATCGAAAATTGTTTAACACATAATGAATTAAAAACTTTTCGCAAGTAGCTCTGATGTCATTGAAGGGTTTTTAGCACATAAATGCAACAAAAAACGTAAATTTAAATCTTAAAAATCGAAACTCTCCGCAGGATCTATGCGAAAAATAATATTTAATTCGTAGTTCAGTATGTTTACATTAAGAAGCTTTACGTTAATGGAAAGATGGAGGTCTTGAATGATCACCACGTAGCCCGTAGCTGGAACGATCTACGCCTTGAAGGTATCCACACGAATGATCGCTTGGAGGATGGGTGTGTACTAGCACGTTCTTGAGGCCGCCTTCTTGCTCTCTCTATCTCTATTCAAGCTGCTAGGGTTTATGTTTTATCAAAATAAAACGTGTCACCCTAATTCTATTAGAAAAAGATATTATATAGGCAAGAGCTAATGGGCCTCCAACCCTAAACTTAAATTTAGAGTTATTATTATTATTAAATTTGAAATTCTAATTATTGTATTATTAAGTCTCACTTAATCATCCAATAACTTAATTTTGGATTTAATATTAAATTCGAATTTCCTATTTATTTAATTAATTAAGTCACACTTAATTAATAACAAATAATTCGAATTACCTACATTTAATTTAAATCTGAATTTAAATTAAATAATCCTCCAATCATTCTTTGTGCGACCCTTTAGGTTATTATTACATTGGCAACAATTTTAAATCTAATTTTAAATCATAAACAATGAGCGGCATCTAGTAATACATCATTGTTACCCAAGTAATAATAATTAAATCGGTGATCAATTCAACCTTTCGTGAATAATGTATAATGTAATATAATCCCTTTAGCCTTATATTATAGATCAAAGTCGATGCATGCATTGTATCATCCTCTATTAACGTTCAATCCTTCTTTTCTTGATCAATGAGTAAACTATTAAACAAATCAGTATTTGAGCACGGCCATGCATTTTATAGTCTTACTCAATCAAGAGGCCAATAATATCACTCCTTTAATAAAGGAGGGCTAAATCCCATCTAGATCATTCATAATTCTCATACGATTCATAATGTACCCAATGTCTACTTTTATTATTACCCGGTCAAGGATAACTTTCAATGGTATCAAAGTATATTAAATCTCGTATAGAAATATAATGATTTCAGGTCAAAGGACCAATACATCATTATCACTGTGAGATCAATTTATGACACTATAAACATGTAGTATCTCACAACGGGTCAATCCAGCACCATGTATTTAATACATGTGCATGTGTTTTGACTTTAGTATCACCATACCTATGATCAATGAGATGTGATCATCAGCCAACAAACACACTAGTCTCAATATATTTATTATCGTCCCTTAACAATAATACTTGACTAGGGACCTTTAGGAATATCAATACTATTCTCATAATCTCATTTCTAAGTCGCGTACTTAGAGGTATAGATTTACATATCATATTCCAAGGACATTTATTAATCTAACATCTTATCGCAGAAAATAACGATATAATAAATTACTAAAGAATAATCTATATAATCATAATTAATAATCCAAATGTTTCATAATATAAACATAATAGTGTTGTCTTTAGGGCACAAACACTAACAAATAGCAGCTGCTAAACTTGATTCAAAGACATATCCAAATATGCTTGATGTTGTAGCTGTTGAGAAGGAAATAGATGAAAAATGGAAGAATATTGATGCAGATATTCAGAAGAAATTTGGTCAGCTACAGAAACCAGACAAGACTTTTCATCATCATTCTCAAGTCAAACATATCTCAGTGCATGAAATAAGTCTAGGCAACTTGGAAAAGGCCAAACTTCATGCATCAAATCTCCAAAAGCTAATCTGATTGTGAAGCCTAAAAGGAACTATTCAAAGCTCTCAGACAAAAATCCTGTGGATCTTATGTTTGAAACACCTAGGCCAGATGAAAAGAAGATGTTGGCAAGGTCAATTACATTTTATAAAGATCCATCTGATTCAGTTCAAGAGAAAAGAATTGCCAAAATCTACAGAAATGATAAGGAAGTCTGTGTGGTGGTTGGACACCCTCTGTTTGTAGAAGCTAAGAAAGAAGAAAAAGAAAGGATCAAACAAGAAAAGAAGCAGGCTGCTTTAGATGCTAAGAAGCTCAAACAAAAGAAGGAGCAAGCTGCTATCTTGGCCAAACTTCAAGCTGTCAAATCTATAAATGAGATTTATGAAAAACCACCTGTAATTACTGAAGCTAAAGATCAACAAATGCAAAATGAACCTCCACAGAAAAGAAATATCATATACAAGCTTCACTCCAAAATAAAATTGAACTTTAGTGATGAGGAAATGGAGGACTACATTCCCAAAAAGTCTACAACATCAACTCAATCATCCATACCCTCAGTGGTGCATGAGGAATTCAAGGTAGATCCAACAAAGAACTTTCATGATATTATTCCCAAGGATGAGCCATTAGACTGGGAAAGTCTGTCAATTCCTGAATTCAACTTACTTATCTTCAACAACCCAAAGAAGACAAAGATTAGAGCAACCAAGAAAGTGAAGCCTGTGACTATTAGATTCAAGACCCTAACCAAATCTCAACCCACATTCAATAAGGAGGATCTCTTATACATCTGTGACATCAAGGAGCTTTCTGAAATAAACCTCTACTTGGATGAATTGGAAGAAGTAAGAGGAATTGATGCTCACGGACATTCTCCTGAAAGGCTGGTGTTCAAGTACAAGGGAGGGAAAGAAATCACATGGCCACTTCACAGGATTCTTCAAGAAAGCTGCTCTGTACAGATTAAGATCTTCTCATCCTTCAAGAAGAACTTTGGTTTCAATATAATTGCAAAGAAGTTGGTTCTAAAGAAGATAGAACATCTACGGAGTGATAAAGCCAAAAATGCACTTCCAAGAACTCTTATAATTCCCTTCACAGGAAAGAGAGTGCATTTAAGGCCTTATTGGCTGATGGAATTCATGGATGATAAGGGAGTTAGAAGATTCTTCAGACTGGATGACCAATTGAGTATCTCTAGCAATGAGACTCTATTGGAAATGCAAGAAATGCTGGATCTATCTGAAGCTGATGAACTTGAATTTCACAGACAACTCCAAAATCAAATACAAGAAAATAACAAGAAGCTTGGAAAGAAATCCAGACAATCAAGGAAATAGAATTATCTGCTCAGACTAGAGGAGCACCTTGATAATGATTGTGAGAATTCTTTGTACTCTTTGCTTTGTTCAATTTTCAATAAATATTATAGCACTTATCAGTTTTATCTACTACTTTTTAATCTGCATTTTTAGGATGTTTTGTTATCATCAAGTTTCCCTTAATTTATGGCTACAATTCCAGTAGACATAAATTGGGGGAGATTGTTAGGAATATGTTGTGAACTTGATGATACGTCAAACAAAACATCTTAGTAGATTTAACTTAGTGAAAATTGTAGCTCTCGGCGGATGATCTAATATAGTCCCGACGGATGAAGTTTATAGCCCCGACGGATAACAATTTGACATTCATCGAGAGTGTAGCTTATATAACAAATAAGTACTGTAGCACATCTCTGCAAATAACATGTTTTAGTCTAGTAGATTGTAAAGGGTTATCCAAGTCATGTTGACTACTAGATTGATATGCAGAATAGGTTGACCAATTGTAAATATGAGATGTCTTGTAATTCTGTGTAAATGAAATAGAGTCAAGTGACAGATAGACTCCCGACAGATGATCTAAAAGACTCCCGACGGATGATCAACAAAGCTCCCTATGGATAATCATCAAGACTCCTGACGGATGACAAACATATTCCTGACGGATGATTAAATTCAAATAGTTGTTGACAGTGACAACACAGTCACATGCGTTGGGTGTTTGCAAAAGGAACGTGGCAGTCTGTTAAGCCGGATTTTGAGAACAAAGAAGCATTACCATTTTCATTCAAATGTGAAGATATTCAAAGATGCTGGAATAGAGTAGTGAAGTAGCAAATCAAACATTGTTATATGTATTTAGTTAGAACATTTTAAAATCAAAAAAAAAAAACCATAATTACATTCAACCCCCCCCCCTCTGTAATTCTTGTTGTATTGTTAGGGAATAACACATACACATACACAGATACACACACCCACATATATTTAGAAACATATATATACATATATATACACACCCTACTCAAATTAATCCATACCCGACCCACGAATATTCTAACTTGTATAAATCCCGGTCATCTCATCAAAAATCTGAAATATCTCTGTCAATCATTTTTGTTTATATTTATAGCTAACACAAAAGTATTATAACATGGGTCTCTGATTATCTTTATCTTGATTCCGGGTCTTTTATCTTTCTCATTTTCTTTCGACTTATTAGATACTTTTACAATTAGGATGGTTACAATTTTATATGAATGTCACTCACGAGCTTTATGTTGATTGAAAATCATAAGTGATAAGTTGAGATTTTTGTTTTAGTTTAATTCAATGTGATATTGCTCTTACTCGATTACGAGATATTGATTAAGAATGATTATATAAAAATTCGATGATAAGTTCAATTCGATGATAAGTTTGTTGATCCGAAAACTAAGATACTTATCCAATTATAATTTCAATACCTACCTGTGTGTGGGCGCCAAAGTTTTGTTTTTAAAATCATAGTTTTTTGTTTTCTTATCATATATTTAGGTATAAAAAAATATTATGATAATGCTTCGATAAAAGGGAGTTGGGCGCTTTTTCAAGTGAGTTCAAAATACAAATATTGTAAAGATCATGTGTCAATAATCCCACATGACTAAGGTAATTTTGAAATTTTCGTATTTTATTTCATTAAATTATTATTAAAATATATCCATTTGGATAATTACTTCAATTTATATGTGTGTGTATTATGACACTAGTTTCATCTGTTATTAGTAATTTATGAATTATTATACAAATCCAACATTTGCATTTTATAATTTATTATAAATGTCAAGTTCAAATTTATCTCAAACAATGAATATAGTTGCAGTTGTAATAATCGTAAGTTATTTTGAAATTTTTGTAGTTGCAATTGATTTTGTTTCATTTTTTTGGATATTTAGCCACTTATGCCATTAATGTTGATTAATAAATGGATAATAGATATGGTAGATAAAATCATTGTTTATATACTTTTATTACATGGTAGATTAATATTATCATATGAAATATATGATGGATGGTATTTTTATTATTTGACTATGTAGACTTATTTTGATTTAAAATCGTATTATATAATGTTATCTGATCAGCGGATAATTACTAGATTATAACAAGATATAACTAGTATAATTTTAATTGAATTTAGCTATGATGTATGTTAAAATTATCAATAAGAAGCAAAAATAACCGGAACCCAAACATATAATATTACACAGTAGAATTAAATCAAGAAAAACAAAACATACAAGACAGAGGAAAGAAGAGAGAGTACTTGGAACTAGCAAACTAAAACTCCTTTTGTGCCTTCTTCTACTATCAAGGCATCTTCATCTTTTTTCTTTAAACATGACATGTCAAATTAAATTGCAAATTGTAACAGGTAGCCAAATATTTATCATTTTGTAGTAGAATTAAATTTAGAGAGGGAGAGAGGGAGAGGGAGAGAGGGAGAGAGGGAGAGGGGGAGGAGAGAGGGGGAGGGAGAGACCTGGAACTAGAAAAGTGAAACTCATTATTACCTTCTTTTAGCCAAGTCTTCATATACAAAGAGATTCATAGATAGACACATAATATTTTTTTCTCTATTTCTAAAAATGCATTTATTTACATTTTCTAATGGCATGTAATATAATATTAAATATTTATAATGATATGTGTTTTATACTCTAGATATACTAATATACAGAAATATTTATTTATTTGTGTTGTCTTTGTATTAACTTTTTCTTATAGCAAATATTATAAAATATTAATTTTTAATGATATCTTTGTATATATTAATATTATATATATATATATATATATATAATATAGAGTAAAGTTCTATGGAGTCCACCTTTAATTGGAGTCCTCGGAGTCCATATATGTTCTGCAAGTAAAATATAGCTTAAAATATTGCAAAACATATTATTTTTCGACAAACATCACTATTCTATCAAAAATCTTGTAGATTACATACATTTTACAAGCAGAACATTGTAAAAATATATATTCTACAAAACATGTTTAGTTTGCAGAACATAAATGTTCATGTTGCAGAACATATTGCAGAACATATATATTGATACAAAATATATAATACCATTATTTATTGTTATAAAGTATATAAAATTGATTCTTAAGTATAAAAGGTATTGAAAGTAGTAAAGTGTACAAATGTTTAGTAAATTTATTGAAATATAAACATTCTTGGGTTATATCTTGATATATTTGTTGCATTTTGTTTATTTAAAATTTAATGACTAAATGAAATTTTCTTTATTTTTTTCTACTATATTAAAAACCATCCATGCCCTGAGGAGTTAGAAAAGAAAAGTGTCACTCTAATTTCATTTGGGCCAAAATATCAGACTGGATTTGCTCTTAGTATTAACAGGAATGTTCTTAGCAAAATGCAGAGGAAAATGTTTCATTACTAACTTTGACGTTAGTCTCAGAATAATAAAACCAGCAAAATATCTTTTTTAAGTTAAACTCACACAGACGATAAACAAGCTAGCAAAATATTAATGTAGCCCATATATGATTCATTATACGGCATAATTATCATGTACTCCCTCTGTCCCAATTGTTACTGTTTGTAAGAGAGTGTAGACAATTATTTTAAAATGAATAGAAAGTAATTCCGTAACCTTTTCAAAGAATGAAGTGTGTGTCGGGCACACATTTTATCCTCTCTGAGATGCTCCGCAAGTGCGCAACTTTGATCAATTGAGCTGGCCTTCAATCTAAAAGAGGTCTGATATATTTATTTGTTGTCCAGGTGGCCTGAAGTATTGCAATATACTTAAAGTTTGTTCTATTAGCCTGTGCACCATATGAATATGGCAGCAACATTGCTTGCTTGTGTTATTTTGGCTAAAGTTTTTTGCAGACCTAGATAGTTTACTCAATGGGGTTGGTTTGCACCATCTTATCGAGCTACATAGCAGAATGAAAGCTTGCACGAGATATTTGGTTTGCTATATGACATATTACTTCACTGTTCCGTTATCAGGACTAGCAGGGCTACTTGTGTCTCTTAAATATTAATGTGATTCAAGCGAAAAAGAGTAGCCTATAATTGGCTTATATCTCAGTTTCAATGTACCCGCCAGTAAATACTGGAAGGCCAGAAAAAAGAACTACAACTATTATCTTTAAAATATACCCCACAAAACGTTTTGCTATGAAATGATCATCATCTATGTAAATAAAATCATTGATCGGAAGGGGAGGGAGTCATATGAGGGGCTAGGGGTAGTCCTCGGACAACTAATTCATATTTAAAATAACTACCATTTTCAAAATGATCTTCTGCAAGCGATACCAGAAGAAATCATCTACTCAATCTGACTGCCAGAAGTACCAGAAGGAGACCCATTGTCTTTTTCCGGACTCTTCCTTTTCCGTTGACTGTTATCAGGAGGGGGGCTGTGCATGTAAAAAGACTAAATTAAACTGCTGAATAGGATAACATGTTATCGTGGATGAGACTGAGAGAACTCAAAACGGGGAAAACGTACTAGAGCTAATAATATACTTTTTGGATATTGTGGGAAATCACAGCACAATACTTTTTAAGAAGTTGAATTACCCGAGGAATAAGGTTGTCATCAACTCTCCATTTTCAGCTTCAGTTTGGCACTCTGTATCCTGACTTGAGGATGCATGTCTTATGGGAGACAATTTCCTTGGCACTTCATGTTGAAGGTAGCCTGACACAGGGAGCGAATTTAACGGGAAAAAACTTTGAAGCTTCTCAATCTGCAATCATATTAAAAACATGGAAATAATAGATCAAACAAAAATGATAATGTTACAGTATTATTTGGAAATTATGTATATGAGACAGAAACATATAATGAATTCTTCTGAAGGATAATTGACTTACCCTTCTGCGCAGGGTAGCATTTTCCATGATGACATTCTGTTCCTAGTAGCGAGGGGAGTGAAAAAAAAATAAGGTTATCTTAATACAACAATACCTATTGCGGTCTTTCATCAGTAGTAAAAGCCACAACATTACAGAATTTATTTTAATTAAAGTTTCTTGCATTCTAGCACCATGCTTCTTCTCTTCTACACATTGATACTAGATGCAAGATACAATTCTTTATTTGGTTTTGCTAAATAAATTGCAGGATACTATTTTCTTTAAGTAATCTACAAATTTGACTTGCCAATAGAAAAACTAACCTAAATGGGACGTCAGTTATCTAGCTAACTAGAATCATCCGAGTCATATTTATATCCAACCATTCTTTAAGGTTCCATAGTCTATACATTCACATTATTTCTTATATTAAACAATTCGAAGCTAGTCACATAACTGTATATATTATCAACACTGTAATTCTGTACCTTTTTCTTAGATAGGTCGAGTTGCTCCATCAGTAATTTCTCCTGAAACAATTTAACACTCTGTTAAGAATGCCGTTTTTCTACATTAAACAATTCACCTTATAGATATTAAGTTACAGGGAGACACGTAATTTAACCTTCTTGTCCTTGACAGATAATAACCCTTCATTCAACAGCTGCTCCAACTGCTGCAACTCTTTTAAGCCCAAACCACTGAGGTCCTTCCCCATTATCTGCCTATAAATATGAAAAACATGACAGGAATAAGCATCTTCTTCCAAGTACAAGTGTTTAACTCTTTCACAGCTAAAAGAAAACTTACATGTTTTTCAACTGGAGATCTGCAATCTCCTGTTTCAGACATTCCACTTCCTGAATATCCTTCTTCTGAGATACATTACACCATAAAAATAAACACGAATTTTTATAATTAAATAAAAAAAGAAGAAATATTTAACTACAATGAGCATCTCATACATTGTTTTATAGGTTTGATTAACATGCTAGTGACATTTAGAGGAATAAAGATGATCAATCGGGAAATTAGGCATCATTTAGAGTACTATAAATGACCATTAAGAAGTCCGTCATTGTTAACACTTAACAATGACACTTATTAATAAAAAATTGTGCCCCTAACAAAATCAATCTTTTGAAGAGGCGCCTGGGGCATGAAAAGAAATTATAGGCAGGAATGTAATAAAATTGGAATAATATCCCCATACGAAGTTTAAAGAAAAACAATTTACTGATTCACATACTTACACTAGTAGACCTTACATTTAAAGAGATTTAGGTAAATCCTAGGATCAAGGGGCCAACAAAACTATTCATATCCATATTAGATGATATTTCTATTTAAATTTGTAGTAACAATAAAACCATGTATTCTTAACATCGTTAAGGTCAGCAACGAAGCATCGCATCAGCAGAAATTAAATAATTTAAGAATCAGAAAGCAAATTTTGTATCCATTGAGGTACATCTACTCACCGAAGTATCTAAATGTAATTAATAAGTTAATATTTTCATCTTAGCATTTGTGCCACAATGTAGGTGAGCTTGGCAGAGAAGTGAAAAGCCAAAAACATTAGGAAGAAACATAACACATACCGGTACCTCATGCTTGACTGCAGATTTTTGCAATTCTAGGGATGATTTAAATCGTGCAAGTGTCTGCTCCATACTGCAATAGAGAAGAAATGATAAGAATACTTAAAATCTGTTTTACACTAACCAACAAAAGAACTAACTGTGCACAAAATTATCAAAAAAAACAAACATGGATAGATGCTTATTGTCTCTGACAGATAATATTCAAAATCTATACTAATTTACTCAACGATATTGACAAAGAACTTCGTATGCTAAGTGTCGGTCAGCTTGGAAAAGCCTGTAGGGATTGGGGGTCATTTATGGTATATATGTTTTCCATTATTCAGTGTCATAATAATTATGCACCATAACTGACAAATTAAAAAATGTTTCAAGTTTGATGTATATGTGATTAGCTCGTATCTGATATTTCTTTTCCCCTCGATAATAAATTGACAAGTTCTACGTCATACATTGCATGATTCATAAAAAATTTCATTTCACTTTTCATGACTATTGAGATATTTACAGAAGTGCTACACATTGACAGGTAAAGGCCATGGAATATCAGAGAAACGACATGAAAAATGTTTGCGAGATGTGAATAATTAAGATGATGAAAAACAGGACTTCAAGTTGAAGAAGGATGTCACGGGCAGAAATATGTTTTGAAGTAGCATTAATATATCAACTGAAGCACGCTTCTGGAGAAATTATTTAAACTCTATATACATCCTGATTTCAACTCTCCTAACAAACCTGAAGGTTCTATGTATGTTCACTCTCTATTATGCACTATTTAAACTTTATATATGCAAGCTAGATTGTGTACCACATATATCTGGAGATATATGATTTATATTGAGTTGGTAAATTGATTGCTATAGCACCTGTCATGTATCCTCAAGCAGTATAAATACCAAGTTGTACAAATTTTTACAATTAAAATAAGTACATGCAGTCGAAATATGCCTATAATAAACCTATATTTGATTGGCTTAATTAGAAGTGCATTATCCAATTCATTAAATCTGAGGAACTCTTTAAGGTTCGAAGTGATTTCACTTGTATGATGTACACAACAGTGAGACATTGCTGGAGATTACTACAAAACAAAGACAAGTGATGAAGAACTTGCTTAGTGGAGTTTCAAAGAGCTTGGAAGTTGAGGAATCCTATCTATACAATATAGCTGAAATGGATAGGGGGCTGGACCTATTTGTAATGGACATATACCCGCCATGTCCGCAGCCGGAACTTGCTGTGTATTTATCTCCTCATACAGATTTTGGGCTCTTGATTATTCTTACTGCCAATGGGGTCGGTGGCCTTCAGATACAACAAAATGGAATGTGGTTAAATGGTGAGATCCCCTCACACTACTTGATGGTCAGCCTTTCAGATCATATGGGGTATGTTTATTTCATCTGACATAATTAATAAACTTATACACGTATGTCACCACAAAAAGCACCCAGAGAACTAGAAAATCATATATTAAATTCTATAACATTAATTTCAATTTTTAGAATTATGATGAATATTATATATGTAATAGATATTGACCAATAGCAAATAGAAGGGTGCTGTTTACAGGGTGGTAGTGAATAATAAGACTTCAAGGATATCAATGGTGACTTTTATGGACCCGAAGTCAATAAATTTGTTGTACCAACGCCCAAATTTGTTAAGGATGAGAATAATCCATCGGCTTATCGAGGAATGAAATATGGTGATTATTTCATTGTTGACCAAAGTAGCGCCTCAAAGGGAGTGGATTTGGTTAGGATCTGAAGCTTTAAAACAATGCAAGGTTCATATAGAGGTCAACTACTGAAACGATGAGATCACAAGATTAACTGTAAAATATATCACTCTGGCAAAAGATCTTTGGGTAAAACTAAGAATCCACCCCTGTTCTCCATTGAGAAATTGTCCTCCGACAATGCAAGGTTCAAGAAGAGACAATTTTGGTTAATTATAAGCCCCAACCGCCTAACAAAGTTTGATATATTACTAATATTAGATCACGTTGATCTCCAAACAAAACATCTTCAGTAAAAAGCCTTCATTATCAAGCTCAATTGCTATCCTGTCTATTAAACATTAATCATTCAGATACCTTCTCAGGTTAAATTTGTTACTTTGAACCATTGAAACTTGTCAACTAATTGTCCCTCTGACTTTAAAAATTGCTCAATTATATAGGGTTTGACTCTCACTGACACAGAGCAACACAGTAACACATTGTTCATCTATATCAAACCATCTTATATAATTGTCTGAACACTCGAATGCCATTGCTCATATTGTACAACAACCACAAGATTTCATCAATTTAGCCCCAAATTGCCCATAAAATCATTAAAACCGACAAATATATCTATTAAACTAAAACCCCTTATCAACCAAGATTAGCAACCAAAGACAATAAATTAAAGATGACATGTCAAATTAAATCAGATTCAGTAGCAAATTATAACCACACACAAACATATACTCTTTTAATAGAACTAAATTAAGCAAAACAGAGAGAGAGATTCAGAGGGACAGAGAGAGACAGAGAGGGGGAGAGGGAGAGGGAGAGAGAGATAGAGAGAGAGAGAGATTGAGAGGGACAGAGAGAGAGAGAGGGAGAGAGAGAGGGGGGAGAGAGAGATTGAGAGGGACAGAGAGAGAGAGAGAGAGGGAGAGAGAGAGAGGGGGGAGAGAGGGAGGGAGAGAGAGAGATTAGACCTTGAACTAGCATACTCAAAAAGTTTCCCAGTACTAGAAAACACAATAACAGCAATCTCAGCCTCACACAAAACAGAGAGTTCATAAGCCTTCTTCATCAACCCAGCCCTTCTCTTGGAAAACGTCACCTGCCTACTATTAGCATTCTCGATCTTTGCTATCTCAAGCTTTCCCCTACCCATCTCTCTATTCACTGTAATTCACCAAAAATCTCTCTCTCTCTCTCTCTCAATCTCTCTCTCTCTCTCTCTGAATCTCTCTATCTATATATAGGCACACAATACAGAAACCCTCGTTTTTTTTTCAGGAATAAAGTTCTAAATAAGGAAAAGAAAGAACTGGGCTGGGCTGCCTAGCTTGGGTCTATATATGTAAGTAAAATTGGAGGAAAGGAGAGAAGGTAAAGAGACGTTAATAGAATACAAAAACAGAGAAATTAGAGCTAAAAACGGCAAATTTGCATGGGGGGCAATAGATTTTATGCATGACACACCCTCTTCTTTAGACACCCTTTTAGGAATCTTTTTTCTGTCAAGTGGGTCCCATTTCCTATTTGTTCCTTTTTTTTATTGGTGAAAAATATTTTTTTCGACGAGTTACAATATTTTATTTATGCATTGTCGCAATGTTTCATTCATTACCATATGTGAGGATTATCGTAATAAGATATTACGAGAGTTATATACCATCCAATCAGCGGCGTAACCAGAAATTTCGGTTATTGAAGTCAAAATTATAATTACTACCTTCGTCCCGGTAGAATGTATACATGCACTGTTTTCACGTATTTCGAGATTTCTATAAAGTATAGTATCATAAATTTTTTAAAAAAAAAATTAACAAAAATTTAAACATAAAACTTTTATTCAGAAAAAAAAAATTAAAAATATTGTGGAGTTATGTTTTAAAGAAACATTAAAAAATGTGCCAAAAAGTGATGTATAAAATTTAATGGGACAGAGGGGGTATTATTTTTGAGTAGGGTCAAAAATAAAATTTACTCTATATTTTGTTAGAAAATATTTTTTATACATACGTTTCAGAATAATTATAAGTTTACCGGGTCAGCCGCCCTCGGTGACTATATATTGACTACGCCCCTGCGTCCAACTATGGTCGAGGAAGTTCCCTATAGTAATCTTGAAAATAAATATAGCAAGGAGCGATGGTTTTTTGGTAATTATACTGATAGGGAAAGCTTTGAAGTTGTGTATTTACAATTGACCACTTTTTTCCCGTATATATCTGCTGTGTACACTTGGCTGTTTTACAGGTTTCTACTTATAGGATTGGCCTTTCTGGCTTTAGTCATTTCTTATCTTGGGGACCAAGTTGTGTTTTTCCTTCTTATCCTTTTAATCTTATTCTTTTTCTCCAAAAGACTTTAAACCCTACTCTTTTATTCCTATTCTTTTATCCTTTTCTTTTATTGTTAACCAAAATTATAAAAAAAAGAAGAAGAAAATTTACCAAAAATACCAACTTTTCTGATTTTTTTTTGCGATTTTACTATTTTCTAATTTTTTTTGCAAAAATACGAAATCAACCATAATCAAACAAAAATCAATCAGATATTGAACTAGTTGAATAAAGTTTTTTTGATTGATTAGAGGTTGCATGTATTTGCAGGAACCCGTCAAAATTGCATCCAGTTTATTCCAGTTGCCAAAAAACCGTATTTTTGCAAAAAAAAATTGAAAAAAAATGTTTTTGCAAATTAAAAAGTATTTTTACGATTTTTTTAAAAAAATTATAGTATTTTTGCAAAAATGTTTTTAGTGTTGGGTATTTTTCAAAAAAGCTCAAAAAAACTAGTTTTGTGTGATTTTATCGTCTTTTAAAAATATTTACAAATATATCGTATAATTCAAATCCGTCAATTATATAACTAGTTGTATCGAGATTTTTGATTGTATTCAAGATTACAAAAATCCGTAGAGATTTTACGAATAGCAGAAAAATCATATTTTTGAAAAAAAAATATGTTCACAAAATTTTTTTTAAAAAAAATGATAGTACTTGTGCAAAATAAAAATTGAACCCATGTATTTTTTAAAATATTCCTAAAAATTAAATTTCTTAAAAAGTAACATTCATATATAATTTTGTTTTGTATAAAATATTATAGTCTTTTGCGTATAAATACAATTATATTGACTTGTTCGTAGAATTTCCTGGATTTAATTTTGTTAATGAGCTCCAAAGCTTAGCACCAATAAAATTTTTGAGTTCATTCCTAACGACATTCTATTGCCAATAAAATTGTGCAGTGTTGGATCGGTCAAGTAATCAATTAAAAGGAAATTTAATCAAACTACAAGGGATGGCAGTTCTATTACCAGAGTATCAAATGGCCAAATTAATATTGTTATGCCCAAAAATTGCACCGAGATTGGGCTACCTCAACTCCATAAGTAATTCATTTAGAAACCTGCAAGACTCAAAATTTCTGGGTCATGGAACCTAATGTTAAGTAATTATCGAGTATGGACCTTGTTTACTCAAAATTGTGCCTCTTGGATTGTTAGAAATTGAGAGATCACTTCATTGAAATGACTGAGTACTCGTACGTACTCGTACTTATTGAGCTTTTTGAGTAATAGTTCTTTAATGACAAAGAAAATCAGGATTCCAAATGACAAGTAAAGTCAGAAATCTTCTAATGACGAGTAAAGTCAGGACTTGGAACAGTCCCCCAATAACAAGCAAATTCAGAAGACCTTAATGATTAATAAAGTCAGACTCCTCTAATAAAAAATAAATATCCCGTAAAAAGTTAAGGCGGTTCTCTAATGACAAACAAATCAAGGAGAGCAAAGTCATGCTCCTCTATTGGAAAGTGAAGTCAGGACACATGAAAAGTTAAGTCGGTCCTCTGATGACAAGTTAAGTTAGAATACATTTAATGACAATCAAAGTAAGGATCCTTTGATAGAAAGTAAAACCAAGACATGTCGTCTTAGTTATCAGTTAAAAAAACATAGAGTATTGCGTACCAATTTTTATCTCCAAAATAATACAAAATAATAGCTTCACTTTGTTCTCACTCATTAGCTCACGGAGGAGTTAAAGAATAAAATATAAGAATATTTTGATCTATGTATTGAGTAGGTATTGGGTTATAAATTCAACCCCGCTTAGTTTCATTTCAAAATAGATCAATTGATTCACAATATAGTCGGTTAATGAATACAGTTCTACAATTTTGTACATTTTTATCATCCTTTCTTATTCTTCTTTGTTATTCATCTATAAACAATATGTATCTATTATCACTTATGGTGTATGAATATATTTCAATAGAAAATTAGGTAATATTATTATTACCTAATTTTCAATTCCAATTTTAATTGATATTGAAGTCAACTTCCTCTATTGTTTTACCAATTTTAATTCTATTTTATATTGAACTCTATATCATTATAATTTATATTAAATTCAACTTCTTATACCAATTTAAATTTTAATTCATATCGAATTTTATATTATTCTAATTTATTACTTCTGGCTAAATTAAATTTAAGCAGACTAAATATAATTTTTAAGATTTAGTTGATATATAATGTGAGTCGGGTTAAGATAAAATAATAATACTATCAATTCCCCTAAAAATTACAGTAATGAATTTGGATAAACAAAATAATATATTTTACTTATATAGGATAAAAAACGCATTATACAATTAATTCAGACTAACACAAAACTAAAATAAAAATACAATTCGACCAACAAAAATAAAATCGTGTATACTAATTATTCAATCTAAAACAAAATTATCTTATTGATCCAGACTTTAAAAAAAATAAAAATACACTAAAATAATTAGTTTGATTTGGTCGGTGTATTGGGCATTGAGCTAAAATAAAATAATGTAAACCGCTGATCCGAGATAAATCAAATGAATATTATACTAGGTATAATTCGTATCCTATTGATATGAACTAGAAAATCAAATTTTAATTAAAACATAAATATTATTTCTTTTAAAATACACATAAAATTATCAATAAAACTATATCGTTCAATCAGTAATATTGTCTTTTTAAAATATCTTTTATAGAGTTATAATTAATCGATTAAGTAATCACCATGCTAAAATAATATTTTTTTAAGGTTCCAACATAATGGAGATATTATATTTCTACCCTCAATAAAATAATAATTTTGTTATAATAATATTTTCCCCCTTAACAATACCATCGCTTTAAATAAGTTTAAATGTTCTAAAAAGTTATGAACATATATGTCTACTAATATAATTATCATGAAGTCATACGTCAGTCCGGTCCAAACTTGAATTTATCCCATTACCTATTTTTAAAGTTCACTAGAAACAATTATATTTTTTTTAAAATCTGATTTTTTTATAGTATATGGGTTTATTTTCGTTTTTTAAGAGTACGAGTTTTATCCTAACTTATTAAACTAAAAAAGTTATCCTAATTTTTTTCTTTAAATTCCTGAAATAGTTTTTTAATTACTAAATTTTATAAATATAGAGTTTGTGTAGTGTTTTCTCAGGTGTACAAGTTAATCACCGAATTTTATAAGTTTAGCATATTTTGATTTGTATAATTTTTTTATATGCTATGTCCAACAATATTAAATAAATGAGCAAATTGAAATAAGTTAAATTTATAAAATTAATATAATATATTAATACAAATAAATATCTCTTGAAAGAAACTTACACCTGTTTATAAGGAAGCTATAATAAATTTCATTTGTCTTTTTTTAGTTGTCGTATTTTTTTTTATCGACATAATTGATTAATTTTTTATCAAAGATTAAATAATACTTTTCTACTATTTAAAAAAACTGAAAATAATACATTAAAGTAATTTAATAAATTTTTAATTATAAAATATTTACAAACTTTATATAAATTTTGGCCAATTTCGCTACACAAAAGTCAAATTAAATGTGATAATTAAAAAAGGACATAAGAATATGTTAGAAATCAATTTTTTGTAAGTTAGTTTAATTTTGGGAAATGTTAAATCCAGAGCTCTTTTTTAATTTTCAGAACAAATATGTTATGAAAAGACAGTATTACCCTCACATTTAAATTTTCGGGGTTATTGATATACACGAAGGATAATTTAGTTTTTCATAACTTATTTGCTCAGTATGTTAAAAATATGTTAAAAATGAGTTTTGAATTTAACAATATTTTCCTTAATTTTTGAATAAGATTTTATTGATCCTTGTACACAAGCTGACAAAGGCGCCTGGTAAGGTAACACACAATGAGTGCTCCCTCCTTTAAAATGTAACACGTACCCCTTCCCATGCAAACACACTGCCACGTGTCACCGCCATACTCTCTATCTCTATTGACCACTTTTGACTTCCCTCTTCACATATAACTCTACAGCACTTGCCAAAAACGAATAAAAGCAAGTGAAAGTTACAGAAAACATGGAGAAGAACAGTAAAGATGAAGAACATGAGCCTCCATTGATGGCCTTGAATCATGTGTCAAGAGTGTGTAGATCAGTGAAAGATTCAGTTGAGTTTTATACTAGAGTTTTAGGGTTTGTGTTGACTGAGAGGCCTCAGTCTTTTGATTTTGATGGAGCTTGGCTTTTCAATTATGGAGTTGGTATTCATTTGGTGCAGTCTAAAGATGCACATAAGTTGCCTTGTTCTGATGATCATTTGGATCCCATGGATAATCACATCTCCTTTCAGGTATCCTTTTTGGTCTTCCCAGTTCTATTTCTTTTGGTTTGTTTAATTCTTGTTATAGCCTTTGTTTCCTAGTGGTGGAATCAGATCGGAACTATAGAATTTCTGAACAAGCGGAATGAAAAGAGTATTAAAATTGTTGGGGTTAGACTAATAAGATATGTGTCTAGGGCCTCTGACACTCGAAAGCCACAAAAATTTGATATTTTTTATTTGTAAAAATTTGATAGCCTTTGTTACATCTTCCTAGTGGTGGAATCAGATCGGAACTATGGAATTTCTAAACAAGCGGAATGAAAAAAGTATTAAAATTGTTGGGGTTAGAGTGACACGATCTGCGCCTAGGGCATCTGACACTGAAAAGCCGCGAAGATTTGATATTTTTTATTTGTAAAAATGCTAAATATGCAATGTATAACGTATATGGATGTTAGGGCCATGAAATTTGATTTTGATTAGGTTCCGTAAAGTTCAGGACCGACCCTTTTGGATAACCTTTCATCCGTTGAGCGTGAGCCCTCCCCACACTTGAAAACCCCAAAATTTTGAAATTCCTTATCTATAAATTTGTTAAATATGCAACACCATGGTTGTAAAAATCGGTAATCGGCACTAATCGGTTTGGGTACCGATGATGGATTAATAGGCAAATCGGGGATTAATCGGAGGGATTAATTGGAACAAAAACGGATATATATAAATATTTTAATAATATTTAATATATTTACCTTATTTATTATGAAATATATAATTCAAAAATAATTTATAAATATTAATCGGATTTCAAAAAATAGATCGGCCAAATATTTTTTAAGGATTAATCGGGGATTAATCGGGGATTTTTAGAACAGTGTGCAACACGTATAAATTTGAACTGGATGGAACCAGGTTCCAAAATTGAAAAATTTATCGTAAATTTTTAGATGTCAATTGAGGTTAAATTATATTCGGCATTAATGTTTAGATGTTAATCGCGAGGTTAAATTATATTCATCGAATTTAAGTTGCAGTAGCTAATTTACAATTATTTTTCTCTTTTAGTTTAAATGTTTGTTGGAAACTCGCCTTGTAATGTTATAAAATTATTTGCCTAAAAAGGTAAATCATATTAGGATAAATTAGAATAAAAACCGCGCATTTGGTATGTTTATCCAATGTAGTGCGAGGACATGGAAGCAATGGAGCAAAAGCTAAAGGAAATGCATATAGAGTACATGAAAAGAACAGTGGGAGACGAAGAAGGTGCAGCCATTGATCAGCTCTTTTTTAAAGACCCCGATGGATTCATGATCGAGATTTGTAATTGCGAGAATCTGAAGCTCGTTCCTGCAGAGTCGTTTCGTCGAATAAAGCTCCCTTTTGATCGACATGTTCCGCCTGTGGATATGCCCCATACCGAGAATTCCGATGCTGCTAAAGACTCCTAATTGCATTGATCATACGGTAAGTGATCGGTGAGAAGTTACTGATTTCGGGTAAGATCTTTTTTCGTGTTAAATTGCAATGATCACCCTAATGAAATATCAAGGGGTCTGAAGTTGATGATTTTGGCTACTGGAGGCGTCTTTGTATCTGGTTTTTTTAACAACTGTAGTTGTTTTTATCAATTTCCGTTGAACAATTTAGTTAAGTTATTTTTTTCGCACACGCACACGCACACGCACACGCACACGCACACGCACACGCACACGCACACGCACACGCACACGCACACGCACACGCACACGCACACGCACACGCACACGCACACGCACACGCACACGCACACGCACACGCACACGCACACGCACACGCACACGCACACGCACACGCACACGCACACGCACACGCACACGCACACGCACACGCACACGATTAAATTATTTTATTAAAGATCTTGTTTCGTGTTAAATTGCAATGAAGGGGTCTGTGAAGCTGATGATCTTGGCTACAAGATTAGTCCTTGTATGTTGTTTTTTTAACAACAGTAGTTGTTTTTATCAATTCTGTTCAAGAATTTAGTTCATCTTGGATTTCATATGAGTGTGAAAATGAACGTCGCAACTCATCAAATAATCGTTGTTAAAATGTGTGAAAATGCAAATTCATAAATTATCACGGACTAGACAAATTCATAAATTATACTCCCTCGGGTCCCCGCCCCCGGATTGTTTGTTACTTTTCGACACGCTTTTCAATGCTCATTTAAAGTATACTTTCATAATATATTTTTTCTTAAAAAAATTCTGAAAATATGAAACTATATTTTTTTAAAATCTTGAAATACGTGCAAATAGTGTACGTAAAAGCGGAAGAAGACGGAAGTTACGTGTCGCATTTTGATTAGGTGTTGCCTGATAATTATAATGGGGCTCTCTCTACACAAAAAATCCGGTTTTTTTTTTGCTAAGAAAATTCGGGTTAATAAAAATTACAAAACTCATCATTGCGGTTAATAAAAAAAATTACAAAACTCATCAAATAATTATTATTAAAGTGATCACACGAGCACGCACTAAGACAAATTCATAAATTACGAGAAGACTATACAAACTCATAAATTATTACACCTGAAACAGATAAAAAGAAGATAGAAGAAATAGAGGCTTTTCAATAAATAGCAATTTTTTATTATTTTTCTGGCAAAAATAATTAGTTTCTCATTTTCTAATTAATTTTTCGATTATGCAAGTTTTCTAAAAAATCAAATGAAATTGATCGGTATTAACTGAAATTACACTTTGCAATTGTTTTTTTAATAATACATCAAAATGCTTGGTTCAAAAAATACATTATAACTTTTGCATTCGAAATGAAATATAAAACAATAATGCCACTGCAATTTTATTAATAAAAAACAAAAAACACAAGAATGGCTTATTTGGGCCGAAATGGAGGGAAGGCCCATAAAAAATGGTTGGGCTAAATAAAATGGATAAAAGGCCGGTAGGAAAGAAGTGAATATGCAAAAATTACTTGGGTTTGCTAAGAGGCTTGACTTTTTTAAGAAAATTTAATATTAATAAGAAAATGTTGTATTAATTCTATTAAATTTAAGGTTTCCGTTGATGCAGCTATCTTTGAAGATAGAAACGAAGCTGGTTTTGGAATGGTAGCTAGAGATTCGGATGGACAGCTTCTTGAAGCTAAAGTTCTAACACAGGCAGAGGCCCTTGCCCCAGTTCTTACAGAGGCTATAGCAGTGAAAGAAGCATTAAGTTGGATAGATCAGAAGAGATGGTTGCCGGTTATATTGGAGTCTGATTGCTTGGTTGTGGTCCAAGCGATTAGGTCTGCTGCTCCCATGAGGTCCCGGTTTGGAGAAGTTATTTCGAAATGTCGGAATCTTGTGCGTCGTTTAAACAATATTCAATTGTTATTTGTAAAACGATCTGCAAATATGGTTGCCCACCAGCTTGCTAGGGAATCATATAGATATCCAGGTCGTATTTTTGATAGGTGGTCTATTCTTATCTATATTCAAACTTGTATTGAGAAAGATTTATTAAGTTAATAAAATCTCTGCCTTTCGTCAAAAAAAAAAAAAGAAAAGAAAATGTTGTATTAATTCTATTAAATAAATATGATATGTGAAATACGGTTGATATTCAAAATATAATTTTTTTGTCGGACATATGCAATCTCGAATATAGATTGTACCGAGATATAAAATAAGAAATAAATGAGTTTTCTTTATACAATAAAGTTTATCATCTAACCGAACGTCATGATGACCCCCGAAAATTTAAATAATAATGCCTAAGATAGTTAGAATACCAAAAAAAAAGAAGTAAGATCAATTATCTGAAATATATGTTCGAGTAAACTACTCGTTGAATGATCTAAATCTTTGATTTTAGTAACTAGTCTATCTACATCTTGTTCAAAGACCACACCCGGCTAAGATAACAAAAGCATTCAGTCATAAGAAAAGTAAACTCAATTAATACAGATATTTAATTTAATAATATAATTATAAGATATTTGTAAAATAGAATTTATTTTGGAAATATAAATACACATTGAAATTGAAGCCGACAATCAATTTGAAATATAGTTTATATTTCTAACGTGGACATTTTGAAACTTATAGGGAGTACTTTTACGAATTAAATTATTTTTGAACATATTATTATTTGTAAAAGGAATTTGGGAAAAAATATTGTTTACAAGAAAAATTACTAATCTCTGTTTCATTTGGGCTGAGAACTGGACCGGACCAAGAAAAAGCCCGGTTCAATATTTGGGCCTTTAAGAGAGCGGACCAGTAAGACAGTACGAGTACCAGTACCAATAACCGAATTTCTTAAAAATAATAATTCTAACTACGTGGTCAACCTTCCTAAATATGTGTGCCAAAAAGTCAAACGTCATATATTAAAAAATAGAGTATTCGGTTCCCCTTGCTGCCCGAATAGGTGGATTAATGAGTACTCGAATAAAATAAAATATTAATTTTTAATTTTTATACTTATTTAACTCAAAGTATTTTATAAATCATATAAAGTATAATTAATTATTTTTCTGAATATCTCAAAAAATTACTCAATATAAAACTAAAAAAATTTAAACGACCGGTAACTTTTAATTTAGCCTGTTTTTAAATCATAATTAATATAACATATTTAATTATCATTTTTTTGATTTTGTCTATCATTTTATAGTCATTTTGCCACTAAAAATAATTAAAAGTTGTATTTCGTTATTACAAAATAGTACCCACTTAAGAGTTTTTTTAGATCATTGTTGATCTTTAAAAACAATTCTTTTAAAACCGAATTTTTCAGTTTTATCCGAATTTGACCCGAGTAAGTAAAAAAATCAAATTATGACCGGATCGGAAATAGGTCGGAGTACTCGTCCGACTTAGAACACTGTGTATTAGTCATGTCTGTTATATACAAGTTGAAACCACTTTGAATCCTAAAGAACATCCACTGTTTCAGACAAAACCCCCCACATACCCATGTCTTCTTCTTGTTGTGATTCTTACAGAGCTAATAATATACATAATAAAAATAATAATATTAATAATAACAAGAACAATGAAGAAGAAGAAGAAGAGGATGATTCAATTGCTGTATTTGCAGACACAAACATGGGTACTCACATTGCCATTTCTATCTCTCCACTTCTCACTGCTGCCCATTTTGCAAGTAAGTCCTTTACTTACATTTAAGTTCTTGAAAATAAAAAAAGCTATCTTTTTTTTTCAAGAATTGATTTTTTAAGTGAAATTTATGTCCTTGAGTATTGATTATGATATTTTTATGTTTGTTTGGGAATACCCTTTTGTGTAATCTTGAAAAAGATTGTTTCTTTATGAGCATTTGTAAATATTTTATAATTCAGGATTTAAATGAATTTTGGTTAGAATGGTGAAGTGAATGGGTTAATTGAGCTATGATAATGTGATTTGTGAAGGGGGGAGACTTGCTTGAAATGTTTATCCGATTCGAGTTTGGAATGTTGATGGTTATGTCGAAAGTTACTTTCTTGAGGCAACTTTGTAAAGGGAAACCGGGGATTTAGAGAAATGCACTAGATTGGTTGGTAGCTTAACATGGTGACTTTTTAGTGTCTGTATCGTTTGTCGTCTGCTGATACCTGGAATCCCGCAGTTGCAAACACTTTTTGATTAATTCAGCTGTTTAGTGCCGGTGCTTCGCATTTGTTTTAAGTGAACCATTGAATTACAACTCTGGTGCCTCCAGCTCCTTGTTTTTGTAGCAACTTTTTGCCCATGTAAGTTGTACACAGAACGTGGAACATAATGGTGCCGCCACCTTACATATTGACTCACTTAAGAACATATAAAATAGGGTATTGTTCTGTTGAACGATCAAGTTTTAGCTGGTTTTCAGTGAGTAGTTGAATTCATCTTTGTATGTCAGAGCAAAACATATTGATAATTATGTTTATGTTTGATGTAAATTAATAATATTAGTCATTTGATTGTTAGAGATTTTCAAATATGTGGTAGTGTACTCTGGTTGTCTACAATTTCATAAGCTGGTAATGTGCTCTTGTTTTTAGCAATAGTGGCTACTGACCAGCATATTATTATTAAGCTCTCGAATGTACATGTCAGATAAATACACCTATCACTTCATGTTGTGTAGGAAAACTCGAGATTGAGCATTTGAAATGTTTCCCTTATCTTGGAGAGATACGAATAAATAAATTGATGGTATGTTCTTTCATCTTGTCTGCTCTATGCTCTGAGTTTTAATTATGTGATACTTACATTTGAATTGTCAATATTTTGGTGCTCTGAGAAGGTGAAACAGAAGTCGTGCTTTTACTGCCTGCCCGAGTCTTTACCTATGAAATATGCTTTCGGGGCTGTTAAAAAGACTCGGTTTATCCACATAGAAGCGAGTGCTTTGACCAGTAATAAGAAAACATGTCCGTCTGACTCTAAATGTAAACAAATGGCGGGGAATATGATAAATGATGCCCAGGTTACTGCTCGATTAGACCCTGTGAGCCGTGTTACAAGCAATGATTGTGATAATGTCTCCATGGAACCTGGAGTACCAAAACATCTTCCTGATGCTCGACTTCTAAAAAAGAAGAGAAGAACGAAAAAAGTAAAGAGAAAGTGCTTCCCCAGTCACCTGGAGAAAGGACTTGAGGATGGAAATTTGCTAGGAGAAGAACGTTTGATGGAGAAAGAAAGGTTTGATATCACTCCAGATAACATTGCCAGAAAGCACAGAGAAGAGAGGAGCACAAGTTCACAGGCGGAGACTGCTAGTGATACGTTATCAGTGTCAAACATTATAAAGAAATACTTCAACAGTTGTGATGAAGTGACTTCTGATTCAGAAATCAACTCAAGAACATTTGGTACATTTTCCCAGAAACGGAAGGCTACTACTTATAATAGTTGCTCAAACATAAAAATTAATGCGACACCACAATGGATAGGCTCTATACCTCAAAGAGTGACAGTTTCCCCTGATTTTACTCAGCCAAGGTCATTAATATCAGGAAAGAAGTCCAAAAGAATTAAACCTGGAAATAATATTGTCCTGGCTTTTAGTAAGCTTGGAATCTGTGCGAGTAAGCAAAATACCAATGCCTCCATTTGCAGGTTAAGACGGCAAAAACTTGCACTCCAAAAATCAGCTTCTGTTGTAAAACATTTAGTCTTTGAGATCAGTGATGACAGTGATTGAAAAATATGGAGAAAATCAGGTCACTACGATAAAAAAAATTGTTTAAAGGAAGAAGGATATGCAACTAGCTTGCAATTACGGATCTCTCTTATAAAAAGGGTGCCTTCTCCGAACTCTTTGGTGTCTATATTTTGAGGTATTGGCTCTTTTTTGACCAAGTTATCCTTAGACTTTCCTCATGTAGCTGAGCAGGCAGTGTAAGTTACTCTACTGTTGTTAATTGTTGCTATGATTTTAAAACAAGATCTGATTGTGATCTCTTTATAACTTCAGATGGTGGAAGAAGTCAGCTGATGGCACTGATTCATAAATAGATAGAGTTGTGTACATAAATGATGTATTATAACATATTTGTTGAATTACTTCCTTAAAGTATGTGAATCTATGTTGATTACCTATTTACCTACGGATTTGTTGCATGGGTATGCGCAGCTTGAAATTGTGAATTTAGGTGCCTCAATATTAATTCTGCAGAAAATTGTAGTTCATTGACAGATGGATTACTTATAATGAGTTGAGACAGATTAGGGGTCCTGGCTTGAGTAGCTTATATATATTTTAGTGAATATGTTGTGATAGTTTGCTGTAAATCTTTCAAGAACGTAAAGCTTGCAGATCTCTCCATTTGCAAATTCGATAGTACTTGTTAGTCTGGATATACTTAATTGTCAAAACACACTTCCTAGATTATTAATCTTGAATGTATCTTGTGGTAAGAATGATTATGCATAGCTTTTTATGTAACTGTTCGTATTCTGCAGACATTTAGTCGTAAAAGTAGTTTTAGCTTGATATACTTGTCATCACACTTGTTGAGCCGCTCAAATCTTGTAATGAGCTCTGTCGCTGTATTGTTAGTGTTGTGAAACTACATGAAAGTATTTACAGGAGAAGAAACTGGATCAAATTTTAAATATAGTTCAATGCTGAAAATTCCGAAAACCAAGGCCTTCACACTGATACCATGTATCAAGCCTTTGACACCTGCCCTGAAGGCCTGAAACTTTAAGACAAGCCCTCAAGAATGAACAAGCCCTCAAGAATGAACAAGCCCTCAAGTTCTGGTCTGATCAGTAGGTGATGGGCTCATGTCAAATTGGGTGCTTTATACAATGTAGAGTACAATTTTTACAGTTTTTAACATTGTAGCTGCACTTTACAAATATTCATCTGTAATGAAATTTAGTCAATATCTTTGTTAAATTTAAAATTGCAGTCTATTTTGGCTCACATTGACCCATGTCCCTACTCTTCATTCACACCCATCCCGAGATTTGTTTGAACATGTACTCGTTTGTAATATAAGCCTAATTATTCCGACATTGGTCTAATCATTAATAAAACAAAGAATATAAAGTCTTCTGATATTAATATCTGAAGTTTTGAATCCCACTGTAGAGGCCATTTTGGTAGTTCGTTTGCATAAATGATCAAGTATTTAGCCTAATCAAATATTGGACTGGCTTTGTCTATACTTGAAGTTGTGAGATCTGCAGAAGCTGCGGACGTATCCATCTTGCAACCTCACATTCTGATCCTTCTACTTAACTGTACTGAGGGTCATAAGTAGGATATTTTTGTAGGGAAAATTCTTTGGCCAGGAGCAAGAATTGCGAGAGGGTCATACGTCGATTTTCTCGTTCTGAATGTTTCCCAGTGTGGACCAAAGTGACCCCTCCATTGTTCTTGGTTGAGATAATGTGGCAGATATTGCTTTACCCCTAGGTGGGCTGCCTCACAAAAATCTAGAATTTTTTTGTTGCGATTCAGTATTAGGTCCACGACGTCTGTTCCTGTAGCCGAAGGGACTGCATGGGAAAGAAATGCTACTAGGTAGAATATATCTTCATCTGGAAGAACCAGAGAAGTTCTGTTGTTCCACCTGAGATGATCACAGATCACTTAACTTAGGAATATGTAATGAATAATACTATTTAGAAAACAAAAACCAGAGTTTCCTTCATTTCTTACTTTGACTTGTTAACCGGGTAGATAATTACAGGGCCGTTATTAGTATCTGTTAGAATGTTGCCAAAAGCTTCTGCAGCAAAGGTTTTTATTTTGCTTTGCGGAACAAGGAGATTGAGCCAGGGGTGGGGGATATCCCACAGCCCTTTCGGTCTTAGTTTGAGCTCCGAGGTGTGAACTCTGTCGAGGAATTGCACGTATGAAACCTCGGACATAAAAAGAGTGGAGGGAATGTAGCTTAGCTGAGATAGTAAGCTCTTGATTTCCTACATCAAAGCAAACAAATCTTCTTAGTTTGGTTCATTTTGTAATAGTGCTATGAAGCTAAATTCAAGATTGCTTTGCCCTGGTCTCACCTGTGAAACTACATCAGTCTTGTCTGGATTAAAGTTTTTTGCCAACTCAAGACAAAATAGTACCTTACCATCTGACTTAAAGTCACTGGCTCCATCAGGATCTTGAGGGTCGAAGAAACTTTTCCAGCTATTTATGAGATTTGGTCTGTTTTTAATGACAAATCCTTCGATATAATCAAATGTTTCGTCTGCAGATATTAAATACTCCTGGTCTCTCGAGAATGTGGCGAAGTCTGAGTACAGAACTCTGATCCATTTTACCTGATGAGCACTGAGTTTTAGTACAACCATACAAGGGGTTTGAATAAACATTTTTGCAGAGTTGTTCTTAATGCCATGTTTTATTTACCGATTCAGGTGCTGGTTGCAGTGAAATTTTTGCTCGAGTTATTATGCCAAACTGACCGAGTCCTCCTAGAACTCCATGAAAGAGCTCTGAATTTAGTTTCTCGGAACAAGTTAGCACTTCTCCTTTTCCTGCACTTGGTAAATTATCATGTGATCAGAAGTGATATTATGCCTGTTTTGTTATTACAGGAAATTAGGTATTAGTACATGAGACAAGCTAAAGATATAATGTTCTGTGGTTCATTTTTGTTCATGATCTATAATAAATTCCACCTAATATGTAATATATGTTTAGAGGTTGTAATTTGTAAACATGCCTGTAACAACTTCAAGCTGTTGTACATTACAGATCTGGGGGCCATGTCGAAATGCCTGACCGCTTATCCCTGCATTTGATAAAGTACCGCCGACAGTCAGATGCAGGTAATCTGTCCAAGATTTTGGTGCTAACCCAAATTTGAGTGTTTCATGTAGGATATTTATCCATAATTCGCCAGCAGAAACGTCCACGTAAGGGGATTTCCCGTTGTGAACCTGCATTTCAGGTGTTCTCAGTGATTCCATGGTGATCACGATTCCTCGATCAGCTTGTGACTGGCCTTGCAGTGAGTGACCATGTCCTCTAGCTGCAACCTTGAGCCCTGACTCTGGACCCATTCTCCAGACATGCTTTAATATCTTCGATATGTCAGAAACTGATTTTGGATGGAGGACTGCTAACGGGAGGTAATGATATCGGTGTCCAAAATCACTTGCTGCAAATTCATTATTAACAAAACTGAGACGCCCCTCGAGACAAATACTCTCTGATGACAAAGGGAAACTAGAAAAACAAAGGTTGAGCTTGATTGCTAGAACACTGAGAAACAAGATCATCAAGCCTTTGACGAAAAGAATGTTGTTTTGAATGAGAAAGCCTGCACAAGGTAAGATCATTGCTTTATGTTTCTGAATTTACTATCGAAAAGCAAAGATAAGATCCTGTTGTGCTGTTTCTTAATAAGTTTGTAAAAGTAGAGGTTTAGAAGTGGCAAAGAAATGAAAGGTTGTGGAAGGATTTTAAAGAGAGTTTTGGTGGGAGAGTCAACTGTATTCAATGGCAATAAGAATCGCGTATGTGGACTGCCTACTTGTACGCGAGAGAGACTCTCCTTTTCGGGCTTTATTTGAACCAGGAGAAGCCATCAAAAATGCCAAGTTGAGTAGAAAAAGTCAGGGAAAAGAAAGATTTCACAAATCTTGTTGCTTTTCCACACAGTTGCAACCACATTATCTGCCTTTTTCTGGTTAGAATTTTAAGGATATTCTTTCTACTTGGAGAAATGGTGTCGAGTTCTCAGCGGTCTCTGCAGGCATTCCAGTCTCCTTTGACAGGACCGCTAAGTGCTCAGACCATGCATACATGACACGACTGATCTCGTCCCCCCCCCTCAATTGCTGTCGAATTTCAGACATCAAGGACTTTCATCGATTCGTTCTGGTGGACCAGATAACACGTGAATTCGACGTTGAATATGTGTGCCTTGTAGAGGAGTGGGGAAGAAGTATGATTGGTAATGCAGCAGGGGGCCAACCAATCTAATGCTCAGCCTAAAATGAGTTGAAGACTGATGTGGAGATGCCAAAAGACATTGGTTTGTTAGCTATCTGTTGCTATGAGATAAAAGGTATCAGCCTAATTCCCAATCAAAAGGCTAAGAACAAAAGAGTGTATGATTCCTTCTGTTTTCTGTTTCTCCATCAGAGATATCAGTATTATTTGTACAATTATTACTTGTTTGCTTTTTTCATTATCTTGTAATGCAGCATCAACTTTAGATTTGCTGGGCACAGATGAAGCTAAATAAATCATCACCATTCTTTTCTGTTCCACACTATTCATTGTTCCTAACTAGATTTTTTACATATCGTTTCCTGGTCGATGATTGCTGTAACACACCTTACCCACTTATCCTATTTCAAGACAAACTTTTAGGATTTGTACAAATGAAGCTAAATGAATCATCACCATTCTTTGGTGTTCCACACTTTATTTATTATTCCTAAACTAGAATTTTTACTAGTTTTTTCATATCTTTCTCGGTCGATGATTGTTGTAGCACACCTTACCCACTTATCCTACTTAAAGACAAACTTTTAGGATTTGTACGGATGAAGCTAAATAAACCATCAACATTCTTTGATGTTCCACACTTTATTCATTGTTCCTAAACTAAATTTTTACTAATATTTTCATATCAGTGTCCTGTTCAATAATTGTTATAGCACACTTTACCCACTTATCCTATTTCAAGAAAAAAAAGACAAATTTTTAGGATTTTCACTTTATCGTACATATTATCTGTTGTAACAATTATCTGTCGGGAACGTGAGACCATTGATCTTTGTCTTGTTTAATGATAGATCTTGATGCCAATTTTGAAGACATGAATCTGATTTATGTTTATTAAATTTTGAAACCAAGTAAAAATGAGCATGGATGAATGGAAAGGTGTCAACATTTTATACAATATGATACTTTGTACTAGCAAAGTTTGATAGTGGAACAACTATGGTGAATTGGAAAGGACTTGTACTATTCTGTTTAAAATACATACTTTATGCCTTGTAGTTTGGCATCTTCTTTTTGGACAAAATGGGCGACAAGTTATTTAATTTAAAATTATTTTTTCTCTAACATGGATTTTTTTTGCTCCAAACTGCATTTAACTGATTTTGTTTTAGATTTTAAAAACACTAAACTAAATTAAAATAATTATTCTGTAAATTGTAATACACTTCAGTAAACCAAGGCCTAACCTTGTGATTTTATTTTAGGAATAACTAATTTAGAGCCTAGCTTATCTTCAAAAATCAGTTTATAATATGTGATATTCAAAGGTTATCTTAACTTTCAATTAATTTTTGCGTGTGTTCTAAATTTGATTTCTAAATTCTTGTTTATGTACTTTAAAAAAAATTAATTTTGTAAATATTAAATTACTTTTCGTCTTCTTTATTTTTCTAATATTGTGCTCCAAATCAAAATGTTAACAATTAGAAAAGACCGAGAACTGATAATATCAAAATCAAAAAAACTTTAGGGATTTACCACACAAGTTCTCATGTTCGATTCAGTAGCCTGCTCGGATTTGGATTGCTTGCGATGAATTACTCTTGTTAATAAGTAAATCCGTGTTAAGTAAATAGTCGCTCTAAAATCTTAAGAAACGACAATTACTCTCAATATCAATATCAACAATAAAATTTAAGTTAATAAATGAGGGTGGGAGGACTTGAATCTGAGTTTCTCTCTAAATCGAGTTTTGATACCATATTAAGAGCATCTCCAATGCTAAAAAACCCTTAGCTAAAAACATAGGTGGCATGCCATAATTATCAAGTATAAAGATTTTGTAAAAAAATATTCACTCCAATGATAAATTCCTGTTAGCTAAAAATATAGCCAACCTCCTGACGTTGGCCAAATTTGCTGAACCTCTACAAATCTGTAGCCAAATACCACATCCTAAGTTACCATATCAAAATAAAATATTCCATTTATAACGATTTCAAATAATGATAACTATCTATTTTTAAAATATATTTAATCATTATAGCCTACTTCATTGAACAAAAATTTCTTACAGATTCAATAAATTTTTGATAATCAGTATTTCACACTATTTACCCAATCATTTTAGCCAACAAACATTGAAGATACTCTAAGAAATCAGTCATTTTAAAATTTTAAGGTAACAGAAAGGAATGTCCGAATAGAATCTTATATTTCGAACGCTGATTCATCCAATTTTGATCCAATCCATCAAAGCAAGTTAAATTATGACAAATTGACCCCAATGTGACTACTCAAATCAGCTGGACCAATGTATTAGCCTAGCTGGCTCCTTCCACACTAAACACCCATACTTAACTTGACAATTGTAAGTTAAGATAGCCAACTTTTTAGAGTGGGGAACCAATTCTTCATGCAGTCGACTCACTCCTAAACTGGTCGGATTAATTTTCAAAGTGGCCGATTAACGACCTATACTTTTTTAATTGTTTTTCTTTTTCCTTCATGTATATAATAAAATATGCCCTTAAAAACTCAATTTTTTAAGTGCCCCATTCATTAGCATAAAGAGTTTGGGTTCAGGGTCCGCTCAAGTTCAGCCCTTATAATATTTTCTATATTTTTAATGATATATTACAAACATGTTTTTAAATCAAATTTCTAAAAATCGTCACACACACGTATGTATATATATATAGGGTAACACTCCATGTAGTACCCTTTTTATATAGAGAATCATGGAGAATTATTATTTAAAAAATATAAAATATATAATTTATTTTATTTTTCATCATATATACTTGTAAATTTTAATTATCAAGTTAAAAATTGAAGTTACACAATTTTTTATTTAAAAAATCATTGAAATTATTGAAAAAGTTTAAATTGGCTCTATAGCAGAATCACAATAAAATCACACTTATTAAAAATTATTCCACAGTATAATCAAATTTAAAATCAAGTAATTTTATCAAATTTTTATTGTTAAATTTTTTATTATATTTATTATACTAGATTAGCATCGAATTTTATATTTTTTAAAATAAAATTTTACAATTTGTGATGAGATTCTATAATAAAAACAATGGTTCTCCACGGTTCTCCTTATAAAATGGTTTTTCACGGAGTAAAGGCCAATATATATATATATATATATATATATATATATATATATATATAATTTTCAGTCGATTTCGTCATTTTGTAATTCTGAATAAATATAAAATTTTAAAAAATCGCTCTTTCATTAAACTTGTTTACTCCTAATGAGATGATCTTTGTTCACAAATCAAATTCTAACTTTTTATTCACATTATATTTATTAAAATAATTGCGTGTTCTTAGTTTTACATATCCAAATGTGAATATAAAAAAGTTAGTAATCAGTAATAAAATAAGTCAAAGGGACTGCAATGTTTAAAGCAAGTGCTAAGATGCTCTTATACCTTACTCTTGGATTGCATATATCAAGGGGAGTCTGGGCACACATTTTAAAACTCCATTAAAGTATAGTTTTGTAAATAATTTTTAAATTTTTATCTTCTGAACAAAAATTTGTTGTCTGAAGTTTAATAAAAAAAAGAAAAATTTAAAAATAAATTATGAAAATATATTTTATATTCACCTTAAAATACGTATCGAGTATCGAAAAAAAATATATATAACTGTGGGACAAAGAGAATACTAATGAGTCAAAATGTTAATAGAACCTTCCATTTGAGAACATTCTTTTTGACCCAATCGAGTATTAAGGATGAAATGTGCACATGTTTTTTTTATAGTTTGCGAATTTATTCTATTCACTCATACAGACATGAGTGAGACAATTCTAATTTTTAATATGTTTTCAACCACTAACAAGTTTAATGGATTAAGAATAACGCTGAAATCTTGTTCACACTTAACGAATCAAATGAAGCCACCCATCCGAAATTTCGCAATCCTACGGGTCCTTGAAAATTCAGTTATGATCCGAATTCGGGAAAATTAAATAAATCATGGGTTATGTCCTATTCAAATGTGATATTATTAAATGAATCATGTTATGCAATATTTCTGATCCGATTCATTTACAATCCAAAATGGAGGCGAGAAGGAAATACAAATAATTCTTAAATTAATATCATTCCAACTTGTTAGCCCAAAAAACAAACCTTGGGCCTGGCCCAACCCCAATACAACCTCAAACCAAATTCACCAAACCTAGTAATAACTAGCTTAGTATTTGCGAATGTTAAGATATTCAAGTGCCTTGCATTTAGCACGTTTAGAGTTGAGGCCAAGATTAGAAAAGCGACCACAACGAATTTCAAATTTGCTTCTTGAATGGATGTGTTGGGTGTAATCTATCGCTACACGTAATAATGAGATAGTTATATAATCAGGATTAAATAAGAACAAGTAATAAACCAAATAACGAAACAAAACACGAAGAAAAAACAACAAGATATAATCAATAACTGAATTGATAAAGAGAGAATAAAACACTTAACTCTGACAGAAGTTTTAACAAATCTGAAAGAACTATCAACAGCTGAGGCGTCTAATATTCGAGAAGCTTAGACTGTTCTTGAAGTGACTATTGTCCCACATACGCTGTGATAAGTTGCAAAATATCGCTTACACGATACAACAACATAGAGTACTCCGCTCACAGACACGTAATGCTGAACATCGACCTACTCCTCAGTTCTCTTAGAAAACCTATGCTTTAATCTGTATGTATGTGGAGAGAAAAGAGAGAGAAGTAGATGTCAGGATTTTCACAAGTCTGTGTGTTCAGTGTATATCTTTTTCCAAACGTTTAGTTATGTATATAACACAAAAATAAAACTTAACTAAAGTTATTACATTAATTAAAATAAATATTATGACTTAAATTGCATTCAATAAAATATTTTCAGAATAAAAAACGTAACAATCAGTATCAGTGTTTATCAAATCCTGATACAGATAGCCCAACCCATCAGTATTTACCAACATCAAATCCTGATTCAGAGGTCAGGATTTTCTCAACCTCGACAACTCTTGATCCAGACGTCAACATTTATTCAGTCTCAGCAAATTCTGATCCAAGCATCAGGATTTATTAAGCAAATCCTGATCAGTATTTATTCCAGCCAAATCAGAGTGTGTAAATCCTGATCAGCAAATATTGATATTCCATTTTACACAGATTCAATATTCATATCAAAGCAATATAATAAGTCAGTAAATGTTTTAATTAAACAAGCAGTAAAATTCCTCGCCCAGGTCGCCTCGCGCACGCGAGACGCCGAGATATTCGCCCAAATCTCCCTTCGACCCGACGCGAGTCGTGGCATGGCGTGGCGAGGAGACGTCGCGCATCGGCTCGAGCGTAGTCATCCAGCTTCATGACTTTGCGTGTGTGTGCACGCGAGGCACACAATAACACCATGCACACCCACATGCCTTGGTGAATTTAGGACTAGTCACTGGATTTTGAATTATTGTTGTTTATGTGCTATGTGTATCATATGTATTGAATAAGAATATGTCGCAAGTGTTTGTTTCACATATCGTATCGTATATATTATTGTATTTTGTTATATGTGTATGTGTTACTTGGCCAACTAGTTGGATCGATTGTTTTCTTGCTGGGCTGTATAGCTCATTACTTACAATTTCAGATTTTGTCTAAGAGTTCGAGTTGGATAACATTGGAGTTCGAGAACCATAGGTTTGGCGTAGATTGACTTTTGGACTTCCGCTTTTAGCTGCGCGTTTGTAATATCCTCCTTTGTAATTGAATTTTCGACAAATAGTTTGTATATTGTATTACTTTTGATTTTGAATTCAAAGTCCGAAAGTGCGGGCTGTTACATGACCTCATAAACTATACCATTGTTTGCGCAAAATTTATTAAACAAGGTACTCGTATACTCACCACCTCTACCAAACCTTAAACATTTAAGTACTTTGTCAGTTTGTGTTTCAGCTTCATTTTTAAACATAATGAATTTATCTAGAGCTTTATCCTTATGTTTAAGCAAATAAACATAACAATATCTACTACAATCATCCATAAAGGTAGATATCTACGGTGGTCCTTATTCAAAACACCACTGAATTCACATATGTCTAATTGTACTAAATCTAACAGGTCTGAATACCTAACAATATTATGAAAACGCTTTCTTGTTTGTTTAGCAGTAACACATACTTGACACTTAGATTTCTTATCAATGGCATGCTTTGGAATCAACTATAATTCATCATATTCTTTAGAGCATCAAAATTTATATAACCAAGTCGTAAGTGCCACAAATCAGATGATTCAACATTAATTAACAGAAGGTGCAACACTATCATTAATAAAATCACCCAAAAATGGGTTCAGCATTTATAAAAAATAAACCATCGGACAAGTAACCTTGCCAAAAAAATGTACCAGTGTGAGTAATCGCTACTTTATTACATTTCAAAAAAAGTTCAAAGCCATTCTTAACTAAACAACTTCCACTTATTATATTTCTACGAATAGAGGGAACATGATGCACTCTAGTGAAAGATAGAATCCGTCCAGAAGCAAACTCCAGGTCCACATTTCCTATTCCAAGCATTTGAGCAGCACTAGCATTCCCCATCGTCACTGTCATTCCATGACTCTGTTGATAAGATATAAACAAATCAATATCAACACAAATATGCATATTAGCTCTAGTATCAATCAACCACTCATGTGACAGATAAGTGGAAAGTAGTACAGGATTGTAAATAAGATACCTGTCATCGGTTCCAGAGGCAACAACCTCACCAACAACCATGTTAGCTACAGTCCCACTCATGGTTCCAAGTCCAAGCACATTATTTGCTTGAGCTACCACTCCAGCTTTCTTAGCTTTCTTACTAGGACAATCCTTGCTCCAATGACCAACTTGTTCAGAAGACCAACATGGTTTGTTTGCCTTTTATTTCTTAGCCTTGTTCTTTTCAGGTTTAGTGTTAGCCTTCTTATTGACTACTTGTCCTTTCTGTCCTACATTCACTATATTCACCTTCGAGCTCCCATATTCAGCAAGCATCACATGTCCTTGTTTGGACTTGTGCTGCTCCTGTACAGAGATGTCCAACATCAAGTTAGTCCATGTGATCTCTCATTTCTGTCTTTTCAAGGAGAGATAAAACTCTTACCAAGACTTAGGGAGCTTTTCAATCACAGACATAACTCGAAACTTCTCAGGCAAGACCATTCCGGACTCACCCAAAGCATGAACCATCTCAAACTCATGAACTTGTTCAGTCATGGATTTTCCATCCACCAGCTTGAAGTCAAAAAACCTAGCCAGAGAATACTTCTCAAGTCCTTTAGAATCAGTATTGTGGGTTTGGTCCAACTTATCCAATAAGACCTTAACAGTATAGGCATCTGATGAATAAATATCGAACAAGGTGTTCGCCAAAGCTGCCAATATGGCTGCCCTAGCCACCCTATCCTTCTCAGCCCATAAAGCATAAGCCTTAATAGATTCAGCCTTCTCTTGATCCAACACATGAGGATCATACTGCACTACTGGACATAGACCCTTAACCGTTAACCAGAGTTTCATCTTTTTCTGCCAACGAGAAAAAGAAGCTCCACCACTGAGGCATACCCGTTAAATCAATAGGATGAGGAAAATGGTCTGTAGTCCAATCAATGGAAGCAATACCACTAGAACTAGAACTAGTCTCAATAGCCTTAGTAACATTAGCAGTTTTGTTAACCATCTTGCTAATTTCAATATAACACAGATAATCACTTCAAGATTATTGGGCAGAATCTATCACTACGCGCAATAATGGGACAATTATATAATCAGGATTAAGAAAGAACATGCAATAAACCAAATAACAAAACAAAATACGAAGGAAAAACAACAAGATATAATTAGTAACTTAATTGACAAAAAGAGAATAAGACACTTAGCTCTAACAGAACTTTTAACAAATCTGAAAGAACTATCAACAACTGAGGCACCTAGCCTTCGAGAAACCTAGATTGTTGTTGAAGTGATTATTACCCCACTTACGTTGTGATGGGTTGCACAATATCTCTTCCAAGATACAATAACACAAAGCACTCCGCTCACAGACACGTAATACTCAACAACGACCTGCTCCTCAGTTCGCCCAGAAAACCTATGCTTTAATTTGTATGTATGTGGAGAGAAAAAAGAGAGAAGTAGCAGCCAGGGTTTCACATGTCTGTGTATTCAATGTATATTTAGATATGTATATAATACAAAAATAAAACATAAGTGAAGATATTACATTACTTAAAATAAATATTTCGATTTAGCAAAAAAAAAAAATAATAATAATATTTCGACTTATATTGCATTCAATAGAATATTTTCAGAATCAGAAATATAACAGTTAGTATCAGTGTTTGTCAAATCCTGGCACAGATAGGCCATCCCATCAATATTTACCAACAACAAATATATTTTAATTAAACAGGTAGTATAATTCCTCGCCAAGTTTTCCTCGCGTACGCGAGACGCCGAGACATTCGCCCAAATCTCGACCCGACCCGAGTCGAGTCGTGGCGTGGCGAGGCAAGGCGGCGGCGCGCGTGTGTGCGCGCGCGTGCGCGAGGCACTTAATAACACCATGCACACCCACATGCCTTTGTTGTTGTACACTACACTTGCACATGGTACTATATAAAGTACTCAACCCCTCTTTATCTTATCAATGTGGGATAAACCCACACAACTCATTTCAAGCTACTAACTTCACCTCAATTTTCATATGGATTACACTAAGAAAATGACTTACACCCAAATATGGAAGTTTAAGTCCTAATATCAAAGATCAACCTCCAACAATTAGTTATAGGAAATTACATCAAGAAAATGTTTAAAAAAAGTCTCAAACTTTCCATTTTCTAACACAAAGTTCTTCGATTTGGTGGTGTCATGTTCCCTTTTAAGTTAATTAACAATCAACATTGCTTTCAAAAAGCTTCTAGCTCTTTTTATGAGATCTTGTGACAAAATCTAACATCTAAGTGTGTGAGATTATCAACCAACTCTGCATGTCGTATCACTACCTGGTAAGTGATATAACCACTGGACATGTTCAGGACCATGAAAAATCTGGCACTGGAGGCAACATTGAGAAAGGAATTTAAAAATAAGTTATATGTTTCTTGCATACATTTTGACATTAGAGTTCATTTGCACGTAGATGAAAGAATATGCATTTAAATAACTCATACGAAGCTCATGGAAACAAATCATTGAGCAGAAAATTGTGAACATGAAATTAAAAATTGGCGCGGAGTGCGCACACGAGTCCCACCATGTTAGAATACTAATATAAGATCCTAGAAATGGTCTTCCTCTACCAACTTAAGATTTTAGATCGACTGGTTCCTTAACATGGTATCAGAATTTAGGCTGGCGGGAGGACTAAGGTTTGATGGTTACTCAACTAACACCATCCACACCCACATGCCTTAATAGTTATGTACTACTCTTGCACATGATACTATATAAAGCACACAACCTCTTGTTATCTTATCAATATGGGATAAATTAACACAACCCATTTCAAACTACTAACTTCAACTTAATTTCGATATGGATTACACTAAAAAAATGACTTAGATCCAAACATTAAAGTTTAAGTCCTCATTACAAGTAACAACCTCCAACAATTAGTTTCCAGTAATTCCATCAAGAACACGTCTAAAATGTGACTTGAACTTACCATTTTCTAATAATCCTATATAAATTCATATTAGAATGCATATCAAATTTTATCATGACTTACTTTTTAAAGTCAGTACTCTCCTAGGTTTGATCCTGTTAGTGTTTGTGCCCTAGAGACAACACTATGATGTTTTAGTTTAAGACATTAGGATTATTAATGTTTATGTTCTATCGATTATTCCCTTTATAATTTATTAATTCTTAATTTACTGCGATATAAATGTTAGATTAATAAATGTCCTTGAAATATGATATGCAATTCTATATCTCTAAGTACGTGACTTAGAAATGAGATTATGAGAATAGTATCAATATTTCTAAAGGTCCCTAGTCGAGTATTATTATTAAGTGACAATAATAATGCATTAAGACTGATGTGTTTGTTGACTGATGAACACATATCATTGATCATAGGTATAGTGATACTAAAGTCAAAAACACAGGCATATGTAAATGTACATGGTGCTGGACAGACCTAATGTGAGATTCTACATGTCTGTTGTGTCATAAGTAATTCTCACAGTGATAATGATGTAATGGTCCTTAGACCTGAAGTCATTATATTTCTATACGAGAATTAATATACATTGATTCCATTAAAAATTATCCTTGACCGGGTAATGCTTGAAGGATTATTTAATTTAAATCGGATTTAAATTATATTAAAGTAATTCGAATTATTTATAATATTAATTAAGTATGACTTAATTAATTAGATAAATAATGATATTTGAATTTACTAATATTAATTATTAAATTTATTTTTTAAATAATTAAGTGAGACTTAATTATAATACAAATAGGAATTTTGAATTAATAATAACTCCTAATTAGTTAAGAGTTATAATTCGTTTTTCTACTCTATATATAATATCTCTTGTGTGGCTGATTTTTTGTGTGTGCAAAAAGACTTTTACTAAAACCCTAGCCACCAAGGGAAAAGATGGAGAGAGCAAGAAGAAATGAGTTTGTGCTAGTACACATTCAATCCTTGTGTTCAAGCATTCGTGGGGATACCGATAGAGCGTAGATCGCGAGAGCGGGATGTGTGGTGATTGAACAAGCTTTGGATCTCCATTAGTCAACCAATGTGTAAAGCTTCTTAAGGTAAACAACCTGATCTACAAATTAAATATCTATTTTTCGCATGGATCCTGCATTGGGTTTCGAAAATTCTGATTTTGCACTTTTTTAATTACTATTTTCGTTGCGTTTATGTGCTCGAAACCCTTCAATGGCATCAAAGCTACTTGAGAAAAGTGTTTAATTTATTTATGTGTTTATTGGTTTTATGATGATAACATGTATACAATATTCCATGACTATTATGTATGCGATTTTGTATATTTTACATGTTGTTATGTTTATATATGTATATGTATGTATATATTTTAAATATATGATATTCATGAGAGTTGTATAATCATATGATGATTATATAATATGTATATATACTGATATATACATGTTTTGTTTTTGTTCTTATTATATGAATCGTATTTGATACGATTCTTAATCGGATGCAGCAGATTTGTTGAAATCTGGGTTGGGTGTCCAATTTTGGCGAACGAATACGCTATTTCATATGGAATCGAGTGTCTGAACGAAACAGATAGCTTTAGCTATCACCGACTGATCTGTAAGGCGTTTGACATCGTTTAGGCCCTGTAATATGCGATTTACTGTTATCAAATTTAATTTCGAATTTTATGATTTTTTCCATATTTGGTTTTTCTTATTAGATAATGATGGGTATGATATGTTAAGATCGTATTATGTGTTTTAATATGTTCTTATGTGTTAATTGAGCATGGTGGATGGTTATGGCTTATGACCTTAGGTTAATGGTTTTGTTTGTTTTTAAATACGACTTGCATGTCGTTTAATCTTGTAATTATTAAATCTCGAATATAACTCGAGTCCTTATTGTAAGTACATTAGATTAGTTTTTATTTTTCATTCGTATAATGTACATGAAGACATGAAGATTTGAAGATCAAGGAATAGTAATCTAACATGGAGGTTATCCAAGGAAGTAATACAAGAAAGAAAACATGTAATAGTTAGCTTGTATTTATTTTTCACCTTAGATTGACCTAGATCTTTGTCATTAGCTTGATGAAGATCACATAGGATGAAGCAATAACCAACCACGTTTATTTATTGTACTTTACATATATATATGCGCATATGATGAACGTATGTGTAGAGTAGTTTATAAAGATGCATGCTTAATTAGATTAAGGATGTATGTATTAGATACGATACTCATGCCATACTTGCTAAACAAGATAAAATCTGTAACGACTCAAGATTTTAAAATGAACAAACGATTATGAGATTCTCGTGTTTATGAAACACGGAATAAAATACAAATTTTCTTTATTTCTTATATGGGGCGATTTTGTCAAAAGTGAGTTCATTGAACTTGTAAGGTTGTGTGTTTTAAGCGAGACCGTTGTGACTCCCTCACTACCTGGAAATCAAACCATTGACGAATATTGATTTGAAGTATTTTATTCAAGGAAAAATTGGGAATCTCTTTATGATGGGATCATGATCATTTTAAAATTAACAAAACCCTAAAGTTAATATTAAGTTGATCGGATGCCTTCCAATAAGTCTAATGCGTTAACCCTATATCGATAAGGAGTGGGTTCGCCAAAGCGAAGTACTCCCATCTATCGTGGGAGATGTGTTGAAGTATATTGATACTTTTGACTATTGGGTTTGACTTAACTAAGTTACCACAATAGGATTGTGAACTTAGAGGCATAGAGTTTGGCGAGATTTATTAGATAAATATGAACAAATGTTGTTCCACCAAGCTATCCAAGAGTTATATAGTTGATATAATTGACAAATGTTGTCTACCAAAATAATCATGTTTTAGGAGAAAAACCAAAGCTGACCTAACACATGGTGAAATATGGATCTTGGCTCACTAGAAAGGATATGGAAGATATTCTTTCCGAATTAATAGTTAGGGCTATTGATTTGATAAAAATAGTGGGAGATATATATTTTAAATATATATATATATATATATATATATATATATATGAATAATCACTTGAACATAATTTAATGATCATCTGTAGACTAAGTCATTTTATGCACTTTAATATTGTAGATATCAAATGACAAATAACACAAATAACTTTTCTATGTAATAGTCCTTGAGAAGGACAAGATGACATGAAATAATTTCCTCATTTGACACGGGAACTTGAGGATCGTCCTCAGGTTCAAGGATGTCACTCAAACCCCTCCCTTATTTCTTCTAGCTAAGAATGAAACATGTTCTGAACAAAGTGCTTACCAGAAGCAAATTGATTAAGCAACTGATGTTTCATGTCTCATGCTTGTAATTATGAGTGCCGAGCTTTAGAAGCAATAAGAGAATAATGATGCTTATAATATGATTGAGCACCTTCAAAGGATGTTTGAAGGATAGGCTCATCATAAAGATTTGACAATAATAAGGCACCATACTTTTGTATTAATGGAAGAATAATATCCGGTTGGACCACATGTTCTAAAGATGATAGGTATATGTACCTCGATATTTTAGGTTTCAAGAATAGTCTAGAGACTCAGCTTGATTTGATCAAACAATCTTTAAATAACTTCTATTCTTAGTTTGTTAAGAACAAAAGGAATGAGATAGACAGAACACTCACTGAGTTGTTAAGCATATTTAAAACTGCTGAAAATAACACGGTAAAGTCATGAATTACGTCCATATTGATGATGTACACATGGAATGTAAAAGGGAAAGGAAAGTGGACAGGAAAGGTGAAGATTTGATCTTATTCGGTGCCAAACCAAAGTCTAATCCCAAAGGGCTTTTGAAGTTTGATAGTGGTGTTGCTAAAGGAGATGATTGTCATTTCTGTGGAAATAACTGGATGATTGGAAGTTAAATTATCGAGCTTGTTTGGAAGATCTAAAGAAGAAGACTAGCAATGGTCAAGCTTCAGGTATCCGGTTAGAATTGGAGCAAAAGTTGTTGCTCTAGTTGAAGGAACTCGATACCTAATTTTGCCCATATAAGGCGAGATTGAGAACTTGATAAATTGTTATTACGTGCCTGCCTTTAGGGGATACATTAAATCAATTTCTTGTCAGGACAAGAAAGATTTTCATTTTAATTAAATAAACAATAGTTGTTTATTCTATTTTAATGATAAGGCTTATAATGTTGCACAATTAGTTAACAATTTATATGTTCTAAGATGACTCAAATCAAATATTACCTCTAGCATTGTCGTTAAGCCATATTAATGAGAAACGCCTTTCTGAGTTACATATAAAAGGATACTTGAATAAGTTTGATTTGGAATCATACGGAAGATGCGAACTTTGTCTCATTGGCAAAATGACTAAAGCTTCTTTTACCTGATCAGGTGAAAGGGCCACCGAACGATTAGAACTTATACATAATGATGTATGTGGTCGAATGTGTATGATGGCAAGGGGTGGCTTATACTGTTTCATAACATTTATTGATATTTTCAGTAGATATGGATATGTGGTTCTTATGTAGAATAAATCTGATTATTTTAAAATGTTCAAAGAATATAAGGCCGAAGTAGAAAAGCAAATAAGAGAAAAGTATAAAAATTTTACGATCAGATCGTGAAGGAGAATACTTAAGCCTCAAATTCAATAGTTACTTGAAGGAGTGTGATATTGTACCACAACTTACTCCTTCTGAAACACCTCAATGGAATGGAGATTCTGAGAGGAGAAATCGTACCTTTTTCGACATGGTGAGATCGAGGATGAGTCAGGTGGATCTTCCAATCAGTTTATGGGGTTATCCTCCAGAAACGGCTGCATTTACACTTAACCAAGTTTTGACTAAAACGGTTCAAAATACTCTATATGAGATATGGACTGATAAATGTCATAGCATGTCATTTATGAAAATTTGGGGACGTGAAGCGTTTGTAAAATGTTTAGCCTCTGACAAGCTTGGACCAAAATTAGATAAATGTTATTTTGTGGGATACCCAAGTGAGACTAGGGTATAGTTTTTATAATCCTTCCGAGAACAAAGTGTTTGTTGCTCGGGCCGCTGTATTTCTTGAGGGATAACTACTTTGTAAGAAAATCAGTGGGAGGATAATACATCTCGATGAAGTTCGAGAACCACATGATAACATTGAACCAGAGTTGGAATAAGATCAGGATGTACATCAAAATGTTGAAAGTAATCATGTCCAAGAAACACAGGTTATTCGTAGATCTAGTAGGATTCACCATGAGCCCGAGAGAAATTATGAATTTATTTTGACTCAAGATGGTGATATGATGCTTACGAATAATGATAAGCCTCTCACCTACCAAGATGCTATGAACAGTTCAGACTCCGAGAGATGGCTAGAGGCCATGAAATCTGAGATGGAATCCATGTATCAAAATAAAGTACTGCCTTTAGTTGATCCACTCGAAGGGGTAAAACCTATAGGGTGCAAGTGGGTTTTCAAGAAGAAAACTGACATGGATGGTAAAGTACAGACCTATGAGACGCAATTAGTGGCAAAAAAAAGTTTCAAACAAATTCATGGTATAGACTATGATGAGACTTTTTCACCGGTTACTATGGTCAAGTCCATCAAGATTTTGTTAGCAATAGTTGCTTACTTTGATTATGAGATTTGGAAAATGGATTTCAAAACTGCTTTCTTATATGGGAGCCTTGAACATGATGTATATATGATACAACCTGAGGATTTTATTGATCCAAAGTTTGCTAAGATAGTTTGTAAGTTGCTTCTATCTATTTATAGATTGAAGCAAGCCTCAAGGAGAATGAATATTCATTTTGATAAAACGGTCAAAGAGTTTGGCTTTATTCAAAACGAAGATGAACCATGTGTTTATAAGAAGGTTAGTGGGAGCCATGTGACATTCCTAGTATTATATGTAGATAACATATAACATATATGGAATGACATACCTTCTCTACAGGCTGTTAAGACTTGGTTGAGAAATAGTTTCTCGATGAAAGACTTAGGCGATGCTACCTATATATTAGGGATCAAGATCTATAGAGATAGATTTAAGAGATTAATCGACCTAGTCAGAGTACATACATTGATAAAGTATTACATCATTTTATGATATAAGAGACAAAGAAAGGATATGTTTTGATGTCTCATGGGATAATGATCTCAAAAGATAATTGCCCCCTAAATCATTAGATGATAAGGGCCGTTCAAGAAAGTTCCAGATGCGTCAGCAACTTGATCTATAATGTGTACAATGATATGTATTTATCCTGATATTTCGTATGCTTTGAGCATGACGAACAGATACCAGTCTAATCCAGGTGAGGGTCACTGGATTGTTTTCAAGAATATTCTTAAGTACTTAAAGATGACTAAAGATTTATTTTTGGTGTATGGAGAAGATTGGGAACTAGTTGTAAAGGGTTACACTGATGCTAGTTTCTGGACCTAATTTTTGGACAGACAAGGATGATTACGTGTTTATGTCTGTTTTGTGTTTTGTCTAAACATAAGTGATGTTAGCTGGAATAGTTCACAGCAAGAACATTGATGATTCTATAATGGAAGCCGGATATATTGATATTTTGAAACAACTAAGGAGACTGTTTAGGCATGTCCTTAGGCGATATCACCTTATTAATGAGATTAATGATCAAGGAGATATAAATGTAAAGTGCATAGTAATGATAGTGTTGCAGACCCACTGACTAAGGCTTTGTCCGCAGCAGAAGCACGATGGCCATACTAGTTCCATGAGTATTAGATACATGGGTGATTGGCTCTAGTGCAAATGGGAGATTGTTAGTGTTTGTGCCCTAGAGACAACACTATGATGTTTTAGTTTAAGAAATTAGGATTATTAATGTTTATGTTCTATCGATTATTCCCTTTATAATTTATTAATTCTTAATTTACTGCGATATAAATGTTAGATTAATAAATGTCCTTGAAATATGATATGTAATTCTATATCTCTAACTACGTGACTTAGAAATAAGATTATGAGAATAGTATCAATATTCCTAAAGGTCCCTTGTCGAGTATTATTATTAAGGGACAATAATAATGCATTAAGACTGGTATGTTTATTGACTGATGATCACATCTCATTGATCATAGGTATAGTGATATTAAAGTAGAAAATACAGGCATATGTAAATGTACATGGTGCTGGACAGACCCGATGTGAGATTCTACATGTCTGTTGTGTCAAGTAATTCTCACAGTGATAATGATGTAATGGTCCTTAGACCTGAAGTCATTATATTTTTATACGAGAATTAATATACATTGATTCCATTAAAATTTATCCTTGATCGGGTAATGATAAAAGTGGACATTGGGTATATTATGAATCGTATGAGAAATATGAATGATCTAGATGTGATTGAACCCTCCTATTTTAGGAGTGATATTATTGGCCTCTTGTGTGAGCTAGACTATGAAATGCGTGACCACGCTCAAATGTTGATTTGATATGATAGTATACTCATTGATCAAGGAAACTTGGATTAAAATATGATGAGGATGACACATTACATGCCTCTAGTTTAATCTATAATATTTGGTTGAAGAGATTATATTATATTGTACATTATTCACGAAAAGTTTAATCGATCACTGATTCAATTATTATTACTTGGGTAGCAATGATGTATTACTAGATTGTTAGGTCACACACACTGTAGGAGGGGGTTGAATACAGTGTATAATACAATCAAATTGAATTAAGAACACAAGTATGTACCAAAGAATAATCTTATTAATAAAACAGTATTACAATGGAACTGTTCTCTCTCAGTGATGAACAATATCACTAAGAGCTGCTAGGGTTACAATGAATAATATTCTCGATAATGATAACACTTCTAGTGTAAACCTTATGCTGTGTTTATATAAACACACAGTTACAAGATAATCTATTATTGAGATGGAATATAATTATGTATTCTAAAATATATCTATTAGTTATCTTTTCCTCCAAGTCTTCTATTCTTCACAGAATTCTTCTCCATGCATATCTTAAGTATAAGTACTGATTTCCAGTTAAGTCCTGATTTGTCCTGTTAGTCAAGATCTGGAAACTAAACACAAATCATTATTAGACATAACATCACAAATATATCTAACAATCTCCCCCAACTTGTAAATTAGCATAATATACATGTTCAATAGATATTTGATAATGTCAAAAACATTAAGTACAAATGCATATGCGAATTTGACTAGATAACTACAACTCACAGTCCTTGTAGCTTTTACCATCCTTAAAGTCTGATATCAACTTTAGCCTGTATATCCTTCAAAATTTAATAGTTGTAGTCCTTGACTTGGCTTCAGTGTGTGATCTCTTGTATGTCAGGAGTTGTTCTGAGATAGTTCTTCAGAAGAGTTCTCTCAGCATATTCAAGTTCATTTATCATCCTCCTTTTAGCATCTTTAAGTTCAGCTGTATCTTCTCCTGTCTAAAAGATAGCAGCCCTGAGATCATTAATCTTTGCTTTCCTTATCTCCTGATCCAGTCTGATCAGATAATCTTTGTCAGACTCCAGATTAAATTCAACACCCTTAATACCCAGAAAAGTAGTGATCTTGGCAATATTAGGCTTCATCTCAACTAAATCACCATTGTGATCTCTGTACTTTGGATAGTATGGTCTGTCAGACTTTACAGAGTAAAGTTTCTTCTGCCTTTGAATATCATATATTAAGTATCTGGCAGCACTATCTGTTAACCTGTTCTTCACTTGAAGTAGAAATAAAACATGTTGTAGTTTTTCATAATACTTCAACCGAATTGCATCCTTTCTTATCTGGAATACTCTCCCATCTGTCAAAAATAAAGCATTATGTCTTCTTTCAGCTTGGAGTTGTAAACCATCTGTACAGACTCTAATTGATTTAGTCTTTCTGGGGTTGTCCCTACTCCTGGTTCAGTAAGGGATGTAGGATCTGAGGTAGAGTTATTTATTCTTTTCTCATCAGGATTACCCAGTCCTTTTTTATCTCTAGCTTCCTTCCCTTGGATCAATCTACCCTGAAAAACATTTGTTGAAGTCTTCATAGGTTGAGAAAATTGTTGAGCTTTAGTAAATCCAGGTAGTAGAACTGTTGAAGGTTTAACATGAGCAATGTCAGAGGTTTCCTTTTCTTCTGATGTCAAGACAACTTGAGCTCTGTCAGAGGTTGCTTGAATATTCCTTTTCTTCTTCAAAATCATATTTGTATCTTCATCAGCATTTACTTCCAGATCCATGGTTGGCATATATATCTTTACAGATTCATAAACTTTTGCCTTACCCTTGAATCTATGATCAACTTCCACCTGTGATTTGGACTTGGCCTTAGATGCCTCAGTATTTGTCCTCTCTTTGATCACAATGCCCTTAGGCTTAGGTGGTTTCTTTGCTGTGACTTGAGTTTTAGACTTTGACTTAGATTTGTCATTTTTAGCTTTCAGTCTAATCTCTTCTTCCTTCAGACTTTCAATATCCATGCCTGGATTATCCTTTAGGAACAACCTTTTGGAGATCTCTTCATCAAGTTTCAGAGTTTGTTCATCAGAACTTATCATTTTACCAGTATCAGAACTTGTTCTTTGACTTATAGTTCTGGCTTCCCTTGATAAAGAACCCCTGCCTTGACTTAAACCTCTACTCCTTTCAGAGTTTCCCTGGTCTTCATTATCATCATCCTTACCCTTCAGTGGTTGATCAGTTGTGCATTTGGACTTAATTACTTTCTCCCCCTTTTTGGCATCATCTGGTAGAAGCAGGGAGACAAGCAATTCCACAGAGTTTTGGATTTCATTGAGTTGGTTTTGTTGAGCAGCTTGATTCTTTAAAATATCAGATAGTTGAGCTTGCTGCTTTTCTTGAGTCTTTTCTATATACTCAATGTGGTCAAAGGCTGGCTTAAAAAACCTTTTCTTGTCCAATGTGACATTCATGGTTTGCTTAGTCACTGTATCTTGAATTTGGTCCACCTTGGCTTGAGTTATTAAGTGTTGACCTTGAAGGTTCCTGGTACTCAATGCAGTAACTCTGAGCTGTGCTTTGAAGTCATCATTCATCAGCATTTCATCAGCTTTAGCCAAGTGCTCAGCAAGAACATCTGCAGTAGGAACAAAATTAACTTTGTTCCACTCCTTGATCCACTCTCTTCCTCTGCGAGTTTCACTCCAAGGAACTGGTGCATCCTTTCTCACAAACTTCTTAATCAAATCAGCTTTACCAACTGTTTGTGGAGTTGCATGTCCAGAAGGACCAGCTGTATCAGCATTTATATTTGTAGCAGCTTCACCAGTATTTTCTTCAACAAAACTTACAGAATCTTCAGTATCATCATCTTTTGATAGAATGATTGTATGTGAAGCAATAGAAGATTCATCTGCATGGTCATCATCATCTAGCAGTGGAGTTGTTGGTGGAGTGTGCTAAGAAAGATTTGAAGTAGGTGGAGCTTCCAGATACAAGACAACAGGCACATCCAAGTTGTTGATATCAATTTCAGGACTTATGCCTGGGTTGTCAGCATGTACTGGAGAGTTTATTAGAGACACAGGAGGTGTATGCATTGGAGTAGTCTCTGACTTTTGGATTGGAGATTTGTGAGCTTCAGGAAGTTCTGGCTCAGCTCTTGGAAGAGATTCAACTACAGTAGGTTCTTGTGGGATCAGAGATTCCTAACCCCCTTCCACAGCTGCTGCTTCCATTCCTTCTTCAGAGATTGATTCTTCTACAACCCACCTTGCTTTTTGCTTTTTAAGTCTCTTAGCTGGTGGAGAGACTATAGGAGCTTGATCATTAGAGATTAGCTTTCTAAGCCTTTTTAGAGGCCTAGTACTCCCAGTTTCTTGAGCTTTCTGAGAAAAAACCTTCTCAGCTACTTCAGCAACAGGTTCTGATGGTTGAACCTGTACCTCATCATCAGACTCATCTCTTAAAATCATCTTCTTCTTTTTTCTGTTGTGCCTGAGGTATTGTCTTAGTCCTCTTTGCTCTAGAAGAAGAAGGCTTCACTTGATTATGTACTGATGGCTGGCTGACATCTTCTGATGTGTATGTTTATTGAGTGGTAGTAGTAGGTTCTGATGGCTGTTGTGGTTGTGGTTGTTGTTGTTGTGGAACATCATGATATAATACAGAGTAAGTATCAGCATTAACATTTACAAGGGCTTGCTTTACTGCTAAAGGAATTCTAAGGGGCCTTAGAACTTTTTTTTTGTTATCAGCAGTTAAAAGATCAGTAAAAGCCCTTTTTGCTAACCTAAAAGGTTCTATGTGTTCACTTGCTAGTTGTGGTTCATCTGATGTACAGTAACTGTAAATTAACTGACAGAACCTAGCAAAGTAAACTACATTCCTGTCCTCTTCCATTCTATCTCCTATAAAACATAACACAGTCTTGGCATAATCAAAGTGAGACTGGTTTAGGAGAGCATACCCAATTTGTTGAGTCAGAATTGGAATGACGTCAAAATTTGAACATTTGTTTGCGAAAGCCTTGGTGATCCAATCGAAGAAAAAGCTCCATTCTCTTCGAATATGTGGGCGTTTAAGTTGGCCCAACTTTGCCAAACTCTCCTCATACCCTAAATTAGCCATCATTTGCTGTAGCAATGGCTCGTCAACAGCAGAACTGAACTGGAAGTTCTCAGGTAGATGTAGAGCTTTCCTGACTGTTGCCGGAGTAACAACATACTCCACCTCCTTTGCTGTAAAAACAATGCTTGGAGTCCCATCCTTACCACCATCATCATAAAGTCCCGTTCTTCAGAACGTCAGAACTTGAGTTCCTGATAAAATGGATGGATGCGTCAAAGCGAACCCTATTTCACTATGAGCCAAGAAGTCCTGAACAAAATGAAGTTCCGACGGAACTTCACTCTTGGTTAGAATGGCAGTGTAGTTGTTGGGGATGAACTTTGCTCCATTAAAGATTACATCCTTAGGTGCCATTGTAAAAGAAGTGAGAAATAAGAATGCCTGAAAGGTGTTTGGTAAAATGCATGTGTAATAACCGTTCAGAGAATATAGAGAGAATAAAAGAAAAGAGAGAGAGTATAGAATACAAAATTAGATAAAAGATTTAAAATCTTTTCTCTCTTTTACTTATACATGAAGGAATTTACGGATGAGCGGAAGCGTGATATAACAATTATTCCATAAAAACCATGTATCGCACATATAGAAAACCGTATAAATCAAAAGGAGCGGAGGAATCGTAACCATACCTTAAAAATTGAAACTTTATAAAATGGTTGTTAGCAGTTGCTTCCCAGTGTGTGAAGCACTCTACCGGTATCCACCAAGAATAATCCACTTCAATGAAGCTTTTATAAAATAAAGCTTTTATAAAAATGGAGTTTTGGGAGAGAGAGAGAGAAGAAGAAGATGGAGGCTAGCTTCTTCTTAGGTTTTTCACAAAAACAAGTGTGCCTTTAGAATAAGCCATCTCATTCTATTTATAAGGCTCTCCTAGGGTTTTATATTATATCTATATATATATATATATTAGCCCCACATTTTATCTTTATAAAATAAATCATTATTTCTTTTTCTAAACTATTTAGAAAATAATCCTCTCTCTCATTATTTCATCAAAGAAAATATTATTTTATGGTGTGACCCTGTAGGTTCAAAATTATGCCAGTAGTAGAAATAAATAATTATAAACTTTTATTAATTATTTACATGAATACTAAAATTCCCTAAATATATTTAGCTGATTAGTTATATTTATTCTACATCGTAAGTGATGTTTCTCAACATATCGTGACTATCCGGATGATATGAATTCACTGCTTAGAATACCAAGAACCTGTCAGTGACTAGTTACCATACAATGAATTCCTTCTACCCTTACAATATCCCAATTAAATATAAGGCATGGATCTCGTGTCAGGCCTATCAAATTTAATCATATGATTTCTTATTCATAATGCAAAATTCATATTAATGCAAATTAGAAACTCCTTTCCAATTTCATACACTCTGGCCAGAGATTCCAGAACTCGCTTACTAAAAATAACATAGGATATTCTCTTCCTATACTGGAAGGGGTAGATCCTCTATTAACGTTAACTATCTCTATACACAAATCCCTCTGCCCAGAATATACCTAATGGATGTCCTTGAGACTAAGGACTAAACCAAAGCACAGTTCATTATATACAAGACAACTTTAACGATCTCAAGTCTAAGGACACTTGTACAACTATCACTCAGTGAATAACTATTGACACGTGAGTAATCTCCATTAGTTGTTCAACTTATCGAGTCATGTTCAGTGAACTTATTCCCTAACAAGCACCTACATACTAGCTATAGTATCACCACACAAATGCCTATGAGAACATACATCCTCCTGAAGGGAGCAAGCATAGTATGTACCAATCTTTGTGGATCCACTAACATCCGATTAGTTATCCTATGATCCGGAACTGTTTAAGTCTAGATTTATCATCTTCTAGATCTCACTATTATAATCTCATTATAATTCTAGAAGATTTACTCTAAACTATGGAGCATCTTATTTAAAACACTTTAAATAGATAAAGCCCATAATAAAACCAAAACAAGTCTTTTATTAATTTCAATGAAATCAAATAGGAATACAAGAAAGGTCTTGCTAACTCATCATACATGATTGGATTTAGGATAAACACTTTCAATCTCCCACTTGAACTAAAGCCAATCATCCTGGTATCTAATACCCATCTTCTCTTTATGACGATCAAAGTGAATCTGAGACAATGACTTTGTGAGTGGGTCTGCTACGTTGTTATGTGTGTCAACTCTCTCAATCTTGACATCTCCTCTTTCAATGATTTCTCTAATCAAATGAAAGCGTCGCAAAACATGTTTGGAATTTTTATGAGACCTAGGTTCCTTGGCTTGTGTTATTTCTGCGTTGTAATCACAATACACCACAATAGGCTTCTCAATGCTAGGAATAACTCCCAACTCAGAAACAAATTTCCTCATCCAAATGGCTTCTTTTGCAGCCTCACTTGCAGCTATATTTTCTGCTTCCGCTGTGGAGTCAGCCGTTGTAGACTATTTGGAACTCTTCCAACTAATCGCACCACCATTCAGAGTAAACACGTACCCTAACATGGATTTGCTATCATCACTTTCTGATTGAAAACTAGAGTCAGTATAACCCTCTATTTTCAACTCAGATCCACCACCAAAAACATGAAAAGTATCCTTAGTCCTTCGCAAGTACTTAAGGATGTTCTTCACTTCTTTCCAGTTGTCTTCACCTGGATCAGACTGATATCTGCTCGTCACACTAATTGAATAAGCACTTTCTGGATGTATGTACCCTGGGTAAGACCTATCATTCTTCTAGATCTATCTCTATAGATCTTCATACCGAGAATGTAGGATGCTTCTCCCAAGTCCTTCATAGTGAAGTTCTTCGATAGCCACACTTTGACTGATTACAACATCGGTATATCATTTCCTATAAGAAGTATGTCATCCACATGCAATACAAGAAATGTTACCGCGCTCCCACTAACCTTCTTGTATACACATGCTTCATCTATGTTTTTTCTAAAACCAAACTCTTTGATTGTCTCATCAAAATGGATGTTCCATCTACGAGAAGCTTGCTTTAAACCATATATGGTTCGTAGCAGCTTACACACTAGGTGTTCATTTCCCTTGGAAAGAAAACCCTCTGGTTGTGTCATATACACTTCCTCTTCAAGTTTCCCATTGAGGAAGGCCGTTTTTACGTCCATTTACCAGATCTCATAGTCGTAGTAAGCAGCAATCGCAAGCAAAATCCGAATTAATTTTAACAGGGCTACAGGCGAAAAAGTTTCATTAAAGTCAATCCCTTGCCTTTGTCCGAATCCTTTTGCCACGAGCCTGGCCTTATAGGTCTCCACCTGGCCATCTGCTCCAATCTTTCTTTTGTATACCCATTTGCACTCAATAGGCTTCACACCCTCAGGTGCTTCAACCAAAGTCCATACCTGGTTGGTATACATAGATTCCATTTCAGATTTCATGCCACTTTGCCATTTCTCTGAGTCAACACTACTCATAGCCTCATTATAGGTCATAGGGTCGTCATCATCAATGATTGACAACTCATTGTCATTCTCAATGACAAGGCCATAATACCTCTCAGGTTGGCGAGACACTCTCCCTGACCTACGAATGGGTTGTTCCACAGAAGGTTGTTCAGTCTGAAGAGGTGTTTCCACTTGAACCATAGTAGTTTGTGCTTCTTGAACTTCATCAAGTTCAATTTTGCTCCCATTGTTTCCTTCAAGGATAAACTGCTTTTCCAAGAAGGTAGCATGTCGGGAGACAAACACCCTATGATCGGTGTAAAAGTAATACCCTAAAATCTCTTTAGGATTTCCCACAAAACTATATTTTACGGATCGAGATTTCAGCTTATCAGGGTCAACTTTCTTGACATAAGCTGGACATCCCCAAATCTCAACGTATTTAAGACTCGGTTTCCTTTCTTTCCATATCTCATATGGAGTTTGAGGAATAGATTTGGAAGGCACCTTATTCAGTAAATATGCTGAGGTTTCCAATACAAAATCCCACAAGAATACTGGAAGATCCGCATAGCTCATCATGGACCGAACCATGTCTAACAAAGTTCGATTTCTCCTTTCAGATACCCCCCATTCAACTGTGGAGTATATGGAGGAGTCCACTGGGAGACTATACCATTTTCTTTGAGATAAACTAGAAACTCTCCATTCAAGTATTCACCACCTCGATCTGATCGAAGAGTTTTAATACTATGTTTGGTTAGTTTCTCCAGTTCATTTTTATATTCTTTGAACTTTTCAAAGGCTTCAGACTTGTGTTTCATCAAATACACAAATCCGAATCTAGATCGATCATCTATGAAAGTAATGAAGTATGAAAATCCACCCATGGCTTGCGTAGACATTGGTCCACATACATCTGTGTGTACCAATCCTAGCAAATCTGCAGCCCTCTCTCCATGTCCACTAAATGGAGATTTGGTCATTTTGCCCAATAGACAAGACTCGCATGTAGGATATGATTCAAAATCAAAGGGGTCAAGTAACCCTTCCTTATGCAATGTCCGCAGTCTATTTTCACTAATATGACCAAGTCTGCAGTGCCACAAAAAAGTGAGACTTTCATCATCCATTTTTCTTTTATTAGTATGTTCAATTTGTAGTAAATTATGCTCTACATCACATACATACAGACCATTATTTAAAATACCACTTCCATAAAGAACGTTATCTCTAAGAATTGAACATTTATTATTCTGAATAACAAACGAAAATCCAGCCAAGTCTAACATTGGAATAGAAATAATATTCCTCACAATCGAGGGAACAAAATAATAATTATTTAAAACAATAGTCTTGCCCATAGGCATATGTAAATGAAATGATCCTACAGCTTCAGCAGCAACTCTTGCTCCATTTCCCATCCGTAGAATCACCTCCTCTTCCTCAAGAGTCCTACTTCTCCTTAGTCCCTGCAACGAATTGTAAATATGAGAACCACAGGCAGTATCTAATACCCAAGTAGAAATTTGATTTAATGACATATTCACTTCAATCATGAACATACCTGAAATAGAAGTGGTAGTCTCACTACCCTTCTTCTTCTTCAATTCTGTAAGGTAAACCTTGTAGTTCCTTTTCCAGTGCCCCACCTTGTTACAGTGAAAGCAAACAGCTTTGCTCTTGGGGTCTTCAGCTATTGGTGGAACCGGCTTTTTCTCACCTACTTTCTTCTTCTTATAAGGGTTCTTCTTCCTTTTATTAGGATTGAAACCTTCACCAATTAGAAGAACAGAGCTCTTCTTAGAGGGAAAATTCGATTCCGCGATCTTCAACATGTTGTGGAGTTCAGCCAGGCTGACTTCCAGCTTATTCATGTGAAAGTTCACAACAAACTGCGAAAATGAACCCGGAAGTGATTGCAAGACCAAGTCTTGAGTCAGTTCCCCATCCATGTTAAAACCAAGTTGTCCAAGACATTCAATCAAATTGATCATCTTAAGTACATGGTCATTCACAGATGATCCCTCAGACATCCTACAACCGAACAGCTCCTTCGACATCTCATATCGAGCTGTCTTCCCTGCCACATCATACAACTCTTGTAGATGCGTAAGGATAGTGTGAGCATCCATATACTCATGCTGCTTCTGCAGCTCAATGTTCATGGAAGCTAGCATGATACATTGAGCAACATTTGCATCATCTATCCACTTACGATACACAACATGTTCATCATTATGTGCATCGTCAGCAGGTTCAGCAGACTTAGGTGAGTCAAGCACATATTCCAGCTTCTCAACCCTGAGAACAATTCTCAAGTTTCGAAGTCTGTCAGCAAAATTAGGACCAGTCAACTTGTGAGCATCTAGTATACTCCAGAGTAATGGTGCAGAAGATATAACGTATATAGTAAATCTGTAAATGATGAACATATAACAACACTTAGCAAATATTCAATTTCATTTCAAAACACTATATGAATCGGGTCTTTATTCATAAGTGGCTCCCACTAGTTTATCTAATTTATACAACCCCCTAAGTGAAAAATTAAGCATTCATAATGCTAGTGGGAATAGGGATCCTACATTCCATCAGACAACCTCGGCTGTAGCACGAAATGTCATGTGATGTTCAATAGGCAGACAACTCTTGTCAATTACATCTTATGTTATTCCCTAATAAAACTTTAGCCTCTTGAATAATTGAGTCACGGCTGTAGCACGACAGACTCAATATTCTAAGTCAAGTCTAATCCAACATTTCGTACAATTGAATCAGTCTCCAACGGCCCACAGCTGCAGCACGTAACGACCTTTCGATTCTAATTCAATGTACACATCTCTATGTAATAGACAAGTATTTATTATTTCGAATTCAAATCCCTCGGCTGTAGCACGAAACGATAATGATTTAAAAATAAGAACTACTTTCTACCATGTTGGAAGGCTATGACCGCACAAGCTCGTTGTGTCATTGGCCAATTACTACTTGAGATTATTTAATTTTAGAGGGATTATATTATGTTACAATCATAATCATATTATAAAGAGATTCTTCCTTTTAAATTAAATATTTCAAATCAATAATCGATAATCAGATGATTCCCAGATCGGTGGGAGCATTGTCAAGAAGCGTCACTTAATACCCTTTTCTTATAGATCGAAATCTGCTTTTGACAGAATCATCCTTTCTCTCAATATTGAAAATTCATATTTATTTACGTGTTTCCTAAACACAAGAATCTCATGATTGTATTCATAATATTATTGTTAAGGCAAGAAACGAATCATATTCTAGATTTTCTAGAGCACGCCTTATTTTGATTTAAGTTCACCTAAATTTATCATCGCATGATAAACATAGGCATATCTCTAATATATAAAAATAAATAAACAAGTAAGCATGCAAGTAATATCATGTCACACATTGATATAATGATGTATGGATTTATTATAGCATTTAAAAGCAATTAAAATAATTAAAACATGCTTTAATACACTTTTGGGAATATAAACAGTTCAAAACTTATATATAAAAAATATTTGACCACCCCATTAGATCCGTCTCGGAAAAACGAATCCAATGATATATTGCACGCCCAAAACGGAGTTACGAAACTCCCAAAAAATCAAATTTAATGTGGACAAACGGGCTGTAACGCATTACATGAATGCGTTACAAGGGCTGTAACGCATTCGCTAAATGCGCAACAGGTGTGTAACGCATTTCCGAAATGCGCGACACCCCCTTGGTGATTGCGCTTCACGCGCCTGTAGCCGACCGTTGAAGTTTTTATATTTTTTTTTCTCTGCGATTTGTCAGCTCCCTACCGTTACAAAAAAAACTGACCCTTTCCTTTACTCCCTTGATTAATAACTCTTATTAATATTGTCATCATTTAATTTTACTATTAATAAATTAATTAACATTTAATTAATAAATTAATAAAAATCAAAATAATATAATTTCTTAAATCAGGCAGTAGCAGAAAATTATCAGATCAGCCAGGGGTCCTTGTGCAAATTTTAATCATATTTATTCACATGCATAATTATTTCATGAATTTTAGTTAAAACAATTTTTAAAAATTCATAACAAATAATCTAAACATCACAAAATTATGAAAAAAATACCTAGATGATCTACAACACTTGTAGAACCCAGATCAGTAGTCAAGATCTAATGCAAAAATTATTTCGAATTAATTCATAAATAAATCTAAATAAACTTGCAAAAAACATAACAAATCCATACATGCATAAAAAAATCTGAATTTTTTTTATATGAATCACTATATGCAGAACCTAGCTCTGATGCCAATGAAGAAATTTACGGATGAGCGGAAGCGTGATATAACAATTATTCCGTAAAAACCATGTATCGCACATATAGAAAAACGTATAAATCAAAAGGAGCGGAGGAATTGTAACCATACCTTAAAAATCGAAGCTTTATAAAATGGTTGCTAACAGTTGTTTCTTAGTGTGTGAAGCACTCTACCGGTATCCACCAAGAATAATCCTCTTCGATGAAGCTTTTATAAAACCAAACTTTTATAAAAATGGAGTTTTGGAAGAGAGAGAGAGGAAGAAGATGGATGCTAGCTTCTTCTTAGGTTTTTCACAAAAACAAGTGTGCCTTTAGAATGAGCCATCTCATTCTATTTATAAGGCTCTCCTAGGGTTTTTATAATTTATCTATATATATATATATTAGCCCCACATTTTATCTTTATAAAATGCTTTAATAATAATTAAAACTATTTTAATCATTATTTCTTTTTCTAAACTATTTAGAAAATAATTCTCTCTCTCATTATTTCATGAAAGGAAATATTTTTTTATGGTGTCACACTGTAGGTTCAATATTGTGCCGGTAGTAGAAATAAATAATAATAAACTTTTATTAATTATTTACATGAATACTAAAATTCACTAAATATAATTAACTGATTAATTATATTTATTCTACATCGTGAGTGATGCTTCTCAACATATCGCGACTATCCTGATAATATGAATTCACTACTTAGAATACCAAGAACCTGTCAGTGACTAGTTACCGTACAATGAATTCCTTCTACCCTTACAATATCCCGATTAAATACAAGGCATAGATCTCGTGTCAGGCCTATTAAATTTAATCATATGATTTCTTATTCATAATGCAAAGTTCATATTAATGCAAATTAGAAACTCCTTTCTAATTTCATACACTCTGGCCAGAGATTTCAGAACTCGCATACTAAGAATAATATAGGATATTCTCTTCCTATACTGGAAGGGGTAGATTCTCTATTGACGTTAACTATCTCTATACACAAATCCCTATGCCCAGAATAGACCTAATAGATGTCCTTGAGACTAAGGACTGAACCAAAGCACAGTTCATTATATACAAGATAACTTTAACAATCTCAAGTCTAAGGACACTTGTACAACTATCACTCAGTGAATAACTATTGACACGTGAGTAATCTCCATTAGTTGTTCAACTTATCGAGTCATGTTCAGTGAACTTATTCCCTAATAAGCACCTACATACTAGCTATAGTGTCACCACACAAATTCCTATGAGAACAGACATCCTCCTGAAGGGAGCAAGCATAGTATGTACCAATTTTTGCGGATCCACTAACATCCGATTAGTTATCCTATGATCAGGAACTGTTTAAGTCTAGTGTTATCATCTTCTAGATCTCACTATTATAATCTCATTATAATTCTAAAAACTTTACTCTAAACTATGGAGCATCTTATTTAAAACACTTTAAATAGATAAAGCCCATAATAAAACCAAAACAAGTCTTTTATTAATTTCAATGAAAATCAAATAGGAATACAAGAAAGTTCTTCCTAACTCATCATACATGATTGGATTTAGGACAAACACTTTCAATCTCCCACTTGAATTAAAGCCAATCACCCCGGTATCTAATACCCATCTTGTCTTTATGACAATCAAAGTGAATCTGAGACAATGACTTTGTGAGTGGGTCTGCTACGTTGTTATGTGTGTCAACTCTCTCAATCTTGACATCTTCTCTTTCAATGTTTTCCCTAATCAAATGAAAGCGTCGCAAAACATGTTTGGAATTTTTATGAGACCTAGGTTCCTTGGCTTGTGTTATTGCTGCGTTGTAATCACAATACACCACAATAGGCTCCTCAATGCTAGGAACAACTCCCAACTCAGAAACAACTTTCCTCATCCAAACGGCTTCTTTTGCAGCCTCACTTGCAGCTATATATTCTGCTTCCGCTGTGGAGTCAGCTGTTGTAGACTGTTTGGAACTCTTCCAACTAATCGCACCACCATTCAGAGTAAACACGTACCCTGACATGTATTTGCTATCATCACTTGCTGATTGAAAACTAGAGTCAGTATAACCCTCTATTTTCGACTCAGATCCATCACCAAAAATAAGAAAAATATCCTTAGTCATTCGTAAGTACTTAAGGATGTTCTTCACTGCTTTCCAGTGGTCTTCACAGGATCAGACTGATATATGCTCGTCACACTAATTGAATAAGCAACATCAGGCTTAGTACATAACATCGCGTACATGATAGATCCTATTGCTGAAGCATAAGAAACATTACTCATACGCTCTCTTTCCTCAGGTGTCTTAGGAGACATCTTTTCGGAAAGGGATACTCCATGGCTCATCGGTATGAGACCTCTTTTGGAGTTTTCCATGCTAAACCTTTTAAGCACTTTCTGGATCTATGTACCCTAGGTAAGACCTATCATTCTTCTAGATCTATCTCTATAGATCTTCATACCGAGAATGTATGATGCTTCTCCCAAGTCCTTCATAGTGAAGTTCTTCGATAGCCACACTTTGATTGATTGCAGCATCGGTATATCATTTCCTATAAGAAATATATCATCCACATACGATACAAGAAATGTTACCACGGTCCCACTAACCTTCTTGTAGACACATGGTTCATCTATGTTTTTGATAAAACCAAACTCTTTGATTGTCTCATCAAAACGGATGTTCCATCTATGAGAAGCTTGCTTTAAACCATATATGGTTCGTAGCAGCTTACACACTAGGTGTTCATTTCCCTTGGAAAGAAAACCCTCTGGCTATGTCATATACACTTCCACTTCAAGTTTTCCATTGAGAAAGGCCGTTTTTACGTCCATTTGCCAGATCTCATAGTCATAGTAAGCAACAATCGCAAGCAAAATCCAAATTGATTTTAACAGGGCTACAGGCAAAAAAGTTTCATCAAAGTTAATCCCTTGCCTTTGTCTGAATCCTTTTGCCACGAGCCTGGCCTTATAGGTCTCCACCTGGCCATCTGCTCCAATCTTTCTTTTGTATACCCATTTGCACTTAATAGGCTTCACACCCTCAGGTGCTTCAACCAAAGTCCATACTTGGTTGGTATACATAGATTCCATTTCAGATTTCATGGCACTTTGCCATTTCTCTGAGTCAACACTACTCATAGCCTTATTATAGGTCATAGGGTCGTCATCATCAATGATTGACAACTCATTGTCATTCTCAATGACAAGGCCATAATACCTCTCAGGTTGGCGAGACACTCTCCCTGAACTACGAATGGGCTGTTCCACAGAAGGTTGTTCAGTCTGAACAGGTGTTTCCACTAGAACCGTATTAGTTTGTGCTTCTTGAACTTCATCAAGTTCAATTTTGCTCCCACTGTTTCCTTCAAGGATAAACTGCTTTTCCAAGAAGGTAGCATGTCTGGAGACAAACACCCTATGATCGGTGTAAAAGTAATACCCTAAAGTCTCTTTAGGATATCCCACAAAACTACATTTTACGGATCGAGATTTCAGCTTATCAGGGTCAACTTTCTTGACATAAGCTGGACATCCCCAAATCTTAACGTGTTTAAGACTCAGTTTCCTTTCTTTCCATATCTCATATGGAGTTTGAGGAACAGGTTTGGAAGGCACCTTATTCAGTAAATATGCTGAGGTTTCCAATGCATAACCCCACAGGAATACTGGAAGATCCACATAGCTCATCATGGACCGAACCATGTCTAACAAAGTTCGATTTCTCCTTTCAGATACACCATTCAACTGTGGAGTATATGGAGGAGTCCAGTGGGAGACTATACCATTTTCTTTAAGATAATCTAGAAACTCTCCATTGAAGTATTCACCACCTTGATCTGATCGAAGAGTTTTAATACTATGTTTGTTTAGTTTCTCCAACTCATTCTTATATTATTTGAACTTTTCAAAGGCTTCAGACTTATGTTTCATCAAATACACAAATCCAAATCTAGATCGATCATCTATGAAAGTAATGAAGTATGAAAATCCACCCATGGCTTGCGTAGACATTGGTCCACATACATCTGTGTGTGCCAATGCTAGCAAATCTGCAGCCCTCTCTCCATGTCCACTTAATGGAGATTTGGTCATTTTGCCCAATAGACAAGACTCGCATGTAGGATATGATTCAAAATCAAAGGGGTCAAGTAACCCTTCCTTATGCAATGTCCGCAGTCTATTTTCAATAATATGACCAAGTCTGCAGTGCCATAAAAAAGTGAGACTTTCATCATCCCTTTTTCTTTTATTAGTATGTTTAATCTGTAGTAAATTATGCTCTATGTCACATACATACAGACCATTATTTAAAATACCACTTCCATAAAGAACGTTATCTCTAAGAATTGAACATTTATTATTCTGAATAACAAATAAAAATCCAGCCAAGTCTAACATGGGAATATAAATAATATTCCTCACAATCGAGGGAACAAAATAACAATTATTTAAAACAATAGTCTTGCCCATAGGCATATGTAAATGAAATGATCCTACAGCTTCAGCAACAACTCTTGCTCTATTTCCCATCCGTAGAATCACCTCCTCTTCCTCAAGAGTCCTACTTCTCCTTAGTCCCTGCAATGAATTGCAAATGTGAGAACCATATGCGGTATCTATTACCCAAGTAGAAATTTGATTTAATGACATATTCACTTCAGAATTTATACTATTATCAGAGTATTTCTCCAGTAATCAGAGAATGTGAAAAGTCACCAAGAAAATTTTATTTTGCTTTTCTAATGCATATTACTTAATACCAGCAATGCACTTGGGTCTTCCCTTCCACATATATTTTTCTCTAGATCTCAAAGGAGTACTTGATATTTGTTTCTTTTCTTTACTTTTTCTTTTGATAAGTGAGGCTTATCAGCACTTAGTACATCCATAAGATTTACCAACATCAGAACTTAACAGATAATAAGCACTATTCTAGTTTTTGACTTAGTAATAAGATACACAAAGTAAACCTAACCAAGCTCAATATCAGAATTTGCTTGTGTTAAAAGATTTCCACATAAACAATTACTTCAAATATGGGATCATTAGTATATTAGAGACTACTAGGTCAGCATCTAGCACAATTATCCTCATTGGATTGAATAGTCACAGAAACATTCATATCACTATCAGAGTTTAGAAATTCACATCAGACAATAATCAGCACTTAGGAAAATTTTAATTTAAGCACATATTATATATAGATAGTAATATCTGTAAATACTGATCATAAAGTCTGATTTATCAGAACATAACCTAAACAGATTTAGAGAAAGAACCTGAAACCATTCCAAGTTCATTTACCAATCTTGTAAAAGTAGCTTCACACAGTGGTTTTATGAAGATATCTGCTAGTTGTTGATTTGTTGGAATAAAATGCAATTCCACTGTACCTTCCATCACATGTTCCCTTATGAAGTGGTACTTAATGCTGATGTGCTTTGTCATTGAGTGCTGAACTGGATTACCTGTCATAGAAATAGCACTTTGATTATCACAGTAAATGGGTATTTTAGAATATGTTAACCCATATCTAGTAACTGATTCTTCATCCAATGAATTTATGCACAACAGCTTCCTGCAACAATGTACTCTGCCTCTGCAGTTGATGTGGAAATTGACTTTTATTTCTTGCTAAACCAAGAAATTAATCTGCCTCCAAGAAATTGGCAGCTTCCACTTGTGCTTTTCCTGTCAATTTTGCACCCCTGCAAAATCTGCATCTGAGTAAACTATTAGCTTAAAGTCTGATTCCCTAGGATACCACAATCCTAGATCAGCTGTACCCTTAAGGTACTTGAAAATTCTTTTCACAACTGTTAAGTGAGGTTCTCTTGGATCTGCTTGAAATCTTGCACAAAGACATGTAGCATACATGATATCAGGTCTACTTGCAGTTAGATAGAGTAGTGAGCCAATCATACCTCTGTAATCAGTAATATCTACTGATGTACCAGTATCCTTATCCAATTTTGTTGCAGTGGCCATAGAAGTGGATGCACTTGAACAGTCTTGCATTCCAAATTTCTTCAATAAATTTCTGGTGTACTTAGATTGACAAATAAAAGTTCCTTCTTCATTCTGCTTGACTTGAAGGCCCAGAAAATAGCTAAGTTCTCCCATCATACTCATTTGATATCTTGACTGCATTAGCTAGGCAAACCTTTTACAAAGTCTGTCATTTGTAGAACCAAAATGATATCATCAACATATATCTGCACCAAAAGTAAGTCCTTTCCATGGTTGAGATAGAATAAAGTTTTGTCAATAGTCCCTCTGTTAAATCCACTTTCCAGAAGAAACTGAGCTAATGTCTCATACCATGTTCTTAGAGCTTGCTTAAGGCCATAAAGTGCTTTATCAAGTCTGTAAACATGATTAGGAAATTTTGAATCTACAAAACCTGGAGGTTGTTCAACATATATTTTTTCTTCCAATTCTCCATTAAGAAAAGCACTTCTTACATCCATTTGAAAGACTTTAAAATTTTTATGAGCAGCATAAGCCAGAAATATCCTTATGGCTTCCAATCTAGCAACTGGTGCAAATGTTTCATCATAATCAATTCCCTCCTATTGAGAATATCCTTTTGCAACCAGTCTTGCTTTATTTCTTGTAATTATGCAATCACTATCAATTTTATTTCTGAACACCCACTTTGTACCAACAACAGATCTTTTCTTTGGTCTTGGCACTAGGGTCCAGACTTTATTTCTTTCAAATTCATTTAACTCTTCCTGCATTGTTTGCACCCAATCAGCATCTTGAAGAGCTTCTTCCACTTTCTTTGGTTCAGTCTGAGAAAGAAAAGAATGATAGAGACATTCATTTGATGTTGCTGTTCTAGTTCTAACACCTTCTTCAGGATCTTCAATAATCAAGTCAGGTGTATGTGCTTTAATCCACTTCCTTGCAGATGGAAGGTGATCTCTAGAACTGGATGCTCCCCCATGATCCATGCTGTCTCCATCAACATTTTCTGATACTCCCCCTGAAATTATGCTCTCTGAGTTGGATCCTTCAGTATTTGAGTTTCCAGAATTATCAGAACTTGGCCCATCAGAACTTGATAAATCAGAACTTGAAGAGCCTGTTCTAGGTTCTGATGCTTCTTGAGATATGGTTGAATCTTCAATATGCTCCCCCTGCACAAGTGCATTTTCCTTTGGCGTAGTCATCACAGTTTCAATAACATCAGAGTTTAACCCATCAGAGTTTGCAGTGGATATCCAACAAAAATTCCTTCATCAGCTTTTAGATCAAATTTGGATAGCTGTTCAGGATGAGTCTTAAGAACAAAACACTTGAATCCAAATACATGAAAGTACTTCAGATTTGGCTTCTTTTTCTTCACCATCTCATATGGTATTTTTCCATGCTTGTTGATAAGCGTTGCATTCTGAGTAAAACAAGCAGTCTGCACAGCTTCAGCCCAAAAGTAGGTTGGTAACTTTATTTCATCAAGTATAGTTCGTGCAGCTTTAATAATAGTTCTATTCTTTTTTTCAACAACTCCATTTTGCTGTGGAGTTCCAGGAGCAGAGAATTCCTGCTTTATTCCATGGTCTTTGCAGAACTCTTTCATGATCAAATTCTTGAACTCAGTGCCATTATCACTTCTTATGATTTTCACAGAGTCTTTGACCAATTTATCCAGTTGTTTGACATGATCAATCAAGATAGATGCAGTTTCACTTTTTCTGTGCAAGAAATACACCCATGTGTATCTGGTAAACTCATCTACTATGACCATAGCATATTTCTTCTTTGCAATAGACATGACATTCACTGGACCAAATAGATCAACATGTAGTAGGTGATAAGACTCAAGAATTGAAGATTCAGTCTTGCTCTTGAATGAAGATTTTCTTTGTTTTGCCTTTTGACATGAATCACAAAGACCATCAGGAGCAAATACTGATTTTGGCAGTCCTCACACAAGATCTTTCTTGACTAGTTCATTTATATTGTTAAAATTTAAATGAGAGAGTTTCTTGTGCCAATCCCAGCTTTCTTCAATTGATGCTCTGCTTAACAGACAGATTGCAGAACCATCAGAACTTGTTGAAAGCTTGGCTTCATAAATGTTACCATGCCTGTATCCATTTAGAACAACTTTTCGTGTAGATTTGCTTACAACTTAACAGTGTTCTTTAAAGAAATCCACATGATAACCTCTGTCACAGATTTGACTAACACTCAGCAAATTGTGTTTAAGTCCTGAGACTAGAGCTACTTTTTCAATGATGAAATTCCCAAGATTGATATTGCCATATCCCAAAGTTTTTCCCATGTTGCCATCTCCATAAGAAACTCCTGGGCCACCTTTCTCCACAAAGTCTGATAACAGGGCTTTATTTCCAGTCATATGTCCTGAACATCCACTGTCCAGAACTAGGATGTTCTTCCTGTTGCCCTGCAATCACAAAGACCACTAATGATTTGTTTTAAGGACCCAAACTTGCTTGGATCCTTTGGCCTTATTAAGTTTGTTAGCATTTGCAGCGGATTTAACTTCAGAGTTTATGCTAACATTTTTCTTATCAGATTTTACAGTATCAGACTTTGCATCAGAACTTACACTAGAAGGAATAATGCTAACTTTCTTTAAAGAAGGTTTTATTTGATAATAATCATAGTACAAACTATGATATTCCTTACAAGTATAAATGGAATGCCATAAACTACCACAATGAAAACAAGGATTTTGTGGTTTAAACCTAACAGTCTGACTCTTAACTCCTGACTTAGAAGGTAAGGAGTTTATATTCTTATTCTTCCTGCAAAAAGAAGCCAGATGGTTATAATTTCCACAGTTATAGCATTTCTTTCTAGGAGCATTAGGAACAGGCATATAATTGTTACCTTTATTCACACCTTCCTTTCCTTTCCTATTTTTCCTAGGTGGCTTTACCTTGTTTACATTCTTAATCTCTTTCAGCTTATACTTAAGCTGCTTCTTTGTCATTAAGCCTATGTTAACTTGAGTTGGTTTATCCTGTTCTAATTTGTCAGAAGTAGACTCTGCTATCACTTCTGTCTCAATATCTTTCATTTTTTCAGAATCAGACTTTACAGTTTTAGCTACAAATTTAACAGGATTTACCTTTGGCTTAGTAGCCTGTTTAACAATAGTTGGCTTAACTTGTTCAGTTCCTTTTTCACTTTTCTCATCTCCATAACCTGAGCCCTCTTTCCAGTTTCCACTACTTAGTATATCCTGAGTTGCTCTGCCAGAGTTAGTCCAAGTCCTGATAATTTCTCTTTCCTTTTCTAACTCAGTTTTTAGAGATTGATTCAATTTTAACACTTCATCTCTAACAAAAAAAGCTTCATCTCTTTCTTTCTGAGTTTGATGGAACATGACTAACTCTTTTTCTAAATAATCATTCCTTTTTTTAAAAGCAAGATTTTCAGAAGTTAATCTTTCACATGTTAAAGTTTGATCTCCATAGCTAATAAACATGGTTTTAAGATATAATCTCAACTCAGTAATATCATCAGTATGAAAAGCATAAGTTGTTTCAGGTACCTTTAACTCAGCAGCATCAGAACTGCTATCAGCATTTACCATCAAGGCATATTTCTCCTCATCTTTAGAATCTGAAGTGTCTGTCCATCTTTTCTTCTTTGTGACAAGGGCCTTGCCTTTGTCACTCTTTCCTTTCTTGCAGTCAGGAGATATGTGGCCTCTTTCACCACAATTGTAGCATTTGACATTTGAGTAATCTCCTTTGTCAGACTTTCCTCCTTTGCCTTCATATTTTTGAAGCTCTTCTTATCAGAACTTCTTCCTTTCCTGGAAAACTTCTTTCCTCTTCTGAATTTCCTGTAGGCTATCTTTGTGATATCCTTCACCATAAGAGCACACAGCTTCATCATCTCTTCATCAGCATCCATCTCAAATAGACTTTCAGTTTCTGAATCCTCATCATTATTAGAACTTGATGAATTTGAATCAGACTTTGTGATGAGAGCCTTTCCTTTTCCTTTCATTGAGGCAGCCACTTTGGAGGATTCCTCCTCAGCATTAAGAGCAACTGTTCTTGACTTTTTCCCATGTCTCTTGCTTCTTTGATCCATCTCAAGTTCATAAGTCTTGAGCATTCCATAAATTTCATCAAGAGTAGTTTCATCAAGAGCATAGTTATATTTTATAATAGTAGCTTTCAAGACCCAGCTTTCAAGACCCAACTTTCAGGAAGAACTAAAAGGAATTTTAGATTTGAATCTTCAAGATCATATTCCTTATCCACCAGTGACAGATCTTTCAAGAGTTTGACAAATCTGTCATATAAGCCAGTTAATGACTCATCAGGTTTTAAGTCAAAGTGCTCATACTCTTGAGTGAGTATAGTCTTCCTGTTCTTCTTGATTGCATCAGTTCCCTGACACCTTGTCTGCAAAGCATTCCATATCTCCTTTGCAGTCTTGCAATTAATTACCCTGTTTGACATGACATTATCAATGGCACTTTACAGCAAATGCCTTACATTTGCATCCTTGGTAATAGATGAGATATCTTCTGCTGTATACTCACTTTTCTCCTTTGGTATGGTCTTTGCTGGTTGATCTGCAACTACAACAGAGAGCTTGTGGTCTTTCATAAATTCTGTCAAGGTATTCTGGATCTGTAGCTTCCAGAAACATAGCCATCTTTACTTTCCATATGGGATACTCAGAAGGTCTCAGTATGGGAACTCTAATAGTCTCATATCGACTATGGATTTGAGTCTTTGGAGTTTCTTCAGTTTTGGTGGGCTTGACTGAAGTTTGTTCTTCTTCTAATACATGATTGTTTTGGATCTTTACTGTATGTGTGTTAACAGATAGGCTCTGATACCACTTGTTAGGTCACACACACTGTAAAAGGGGATTGAATACAGTGTATAATACAATCAAATCGAATTAAGAACACAAGTATGTAACAAAGAATAATCTTATTAATAAAACAGTATTACAATGGAACTGTTCTCTCTCAGTGATGAACAATATCACTAAGAGCTGCTAGGGTTACAATGAATAATATTCTCGATAATGATAACACTTCTAGTGTAAACCCTATGCTGTATTTATATAGACACACAGTTACAAGATAATCTCTAATTGATATGGAATATAATTCTGTATCCTAGAATATATCAAATAGTTATCTTTTCCTCCAAGTCTTCTATTCTTCATTGAATTCTTCTCCATGCATATCTCTTTTTGTTTTAGTCTTGATCTTCTTTTCTTTCAATCAGTCGCCTTCCTTATCTGAAAGTCTTCTTAAGTCCTGATATTATCTTCTGATGAATATCTTCTGATATCTTAAGTTCTGATAACTTAAGTTTTGACTTCAGTATAAGTACTGATTTCCAGTTAAGTCCTGATTTGTCCTGTTAGTCAAAATCTGAAAACTAAACACAAATCATTATTAGACATGACATCACAAATATATCTAACATAGATGCCGCTAATTGTTTACGATTTTAAATTAGATTTAAAATCCGTTGTCCAATGTAATAATAACCTATAGGGTCACACACTAAGAATGCTTGAAGGATTATTTAATTTAAATTGGATTTAAATTATATTAAAGTAATTCGAATTATTTATAATATTAATTAAGTATGACTTAATTAATTAGATAAATAATGATATTCCAATTTACTAATATTAATTATGAAATTTATTTATTAAATAATTAAGTGAGACTTAATTATAATACAAATAGAAATTTTGAATTAATAATAACTCCTAATTAGTTAAGAGTTATAATTCGTTTTTCTACTCTATATATAATATCTCTTGTGTGACTGATTTTTTGTGTGTGCAAAAAGACTTTTACTAAAACCCTAGTCACCAAGGGAAAATATGGAGAGAGCAAGAAAAAACGAGTTTGTGCTAGTACACATTCAATCCTTGCGTTCAAGTATTCGTGTGGATACCGATAGAGCGTAGATCGCGAGAGCGGGATGCGTGGTGATTGAACAAGCTTTGGATCTCCATTAGTAAACCAATGTGTAAAGCTTCTTAAGATAAACAATCTGATCTACAAATTAAATATCTATTTTTCGCATGGATCCTGCAGTTGGTTTTGAAAATTCTGATTTTTCACGTTTTTAATTACTGTTTTCGTTGCGTTTATGTGCTCGAAACCCTTCAGAACCCCCTCTTAGTCCTCTACTTCGATGCCTACCGAATATAGATGGAATATTTCACCTTGAATCTCTACTGTTTGGTATAAGCACACTCCATAGACGCCGGCAAGTCAAAAGGCTATGGTGCTAATCTATGGCTTTGAGACGTTATGATCTTGTCTCGATCCTTTTCGTCGAATGCTTCAAGGAATAATCTTTTCCTATAGTTGCGACCTCATAATTAAATTCGCTTGGATGTGTATCTCCAAAGATGTACTGCCAACATCTCATCTTACGACTTGACCTCGTTTAGAGTTTATAAATCCTGACACAATATTTAGTCTATCAGAGTTTAACAAATTATATTCCAAAACTAATTCCATCAGTGTTTATTAAACTCTTGTTAACTAGCAGCTCAGTACCTCTTAAGGTTTACATGTGATACACTTTGATACTTGAGTATCTAAAAGTATATGGTAGTGGTAATACGAATTCATCCTTACAACTTGTTATTTTCACATTGAATACACTTCAATGGATCTTCTCTCAAGCATATTGGGTTCCCTCTGTTGATGAATCATGATGGGCTACCAGTCCCATCCCCAACCTCGACTTAAGTACTATAGCATGCTCAAGCCCTTTAATCAAATGATCAGCTATTTTATCCTAAGTTTCTATGAATTCTATAGCGATAATCCAATCAGACACAAAACCCTCTATAGACTTCAGTCTAACTTGAACGTGTCTCTTAGTCTTATCATTATACTTCATACTTTTGATCTTTTCAATAGTTGTACGGCTATCACAACAAACAGAATTAGCAGGAAGCGTTCTTCTTACTACAGGTAACACTGAAATCAATTAATAATTTTTTATCGTTCCTAGTCGTGAATCTATTTTCTCTTATTTGAAGTGATTTAATTGGTTAGTTTTTAATTTTAATCTAAATAAGAAGATAAATAAATATTAAACTTACTATAAGATCAAATAACTATACATTGGAAGTAAAAAAATTAAAATCAAATTAACTGTTTATTAATAATGGATTAAGGAAACAATTTGATACAAAAGAGAAAGTCTATGCAAATGTATGAGGTAAGCGAGCAATAAATTGTGTCACAATATTTCATTGAATAACAAATTATGTCCTACGACAAACAGATTCTGCTGAATCTGCAGTCATGACATTTTATTCACAATTTTCTGCACTCTTATAAGAAACTCAACAATATCAGAAATCAGGAATTCAAATCAAAAGTAAATGGCATAAATACTTGTTTATTATCTTTGCATGCTTGATTATCTTTACATGCCTGATCATGTTTACACATATTTTTAAATCCAAATACTTGATGTTCTGTCAAATTGTCTCAATTGCTTTTGTAGCTGACTGACCAAATATAAACAACCCATTTTCAAATCCATTCATAGGAGAACTTTGTTAGATAAATACAAGTATATTTTCCTCCATTTTAAGTATAAATTAACACATTAGCTGTGCTAAGAGTTGATCTAACTTCACGTTAAGGAGTAAGAAAGTTAAAATGTGCCTCCTTTTTAGTTGGAATCATAGCTCTGCACAATACATCATATAACACGTCTCTTACCATGTTAGATATATTTGTGATGTCATGTCTAATAGTGATTTGTGTTTAGTTTTTCAGATCTTAAACTAACAGGACAAATCAGGACTTAACTGGAAATCAGTGCTTATACTGAAGTCAGAACTTAAGATATCAGAACTTAAATTATCAGAACTTCAGTTATCAGAACTTAAGATATCAGAAGATATTTATCAGGAGATAATATCAGGACTTAAGAAAGACATTCAGATAAGGAAGGCGGCTGATTGAAAGGAAAGAAGATCAAGACTAAAACAAGAAGATATATGCATGGAGAAGAATTCTATGAAGAATAGAAGACTTGGAGGAAAAGATAACTAATTGATATATTTTAGGATACAAAATCATATTTGATATCAATTAGAAGATTATCTTGTAACTATGTGTCTATATAAACACAACATAGGGTTTACACTATAGTTGTTATCACAATCGAGAATATTATTCATTTTAACCCTAACAGCTCTCGTGATAATTTGTTCATCATTTAGAGAGAACAGTTCTTTGTAACAGAGTTTATTGTGTTGAATAAAATCTGTGTTCTGTTACTTGAGTTCTTATATTCGATTTGATTGTAGTAAACACTGTATTTAACCCACTTCTACAGTGTGTGACCTAACATACCAAGTAATGTCAATATTTGAAAACCGGTTGTTTTGACAATGAACAACGTGCTCATCAAATAAATCCATCCGACATGTGTTCAAGAGACACCGACCTCTATTTGAAAATAAAGGAAAGAGACACCGAGTTTCATTTGAAAATAAAGAAATTATGAGACTGTTCCACACTATCATCTGATACTACATCGACATCATACGCTCCGTCTTAATTCATCTATGGGGTGGTGAGTAGAAAATTTTGAGTATGTGCTTCTTCCAATAAAATTGGTGTTTTTTTTCTGAAAAAATAAATTTATTAGGTAAATTCTCTCAAATATCACTAAAATAAAAGTCTGCCAAATAATTAATTGATTTTGGAGGATAGACCTTTAGTGAATAATTTAATCAAATTCTCACACGAGATAGTACAATTTACAGCAATTTTTGTGTAAAAGTAAAATAATTTTTAATTAAAATCACCTCATATCCTCGTAAAATATGATCCTGCAAGTAAATTAATTAAATTTAAGAAGTCTTGGTTACAAATATTGTCCACTTTCTTCCTTACTGCTATCTCAAACTGAGCAGATATTTCAAAATTTTTTAAAAAAATCTATTCAAAAAAATAAAAATATATGAAGACATAATGATTTCAAAGGTACAAGTTAAACCTCGATAAATAAATACGTTCGGAACCGAGAAATTTTATTTAATTAACGAAATTATTAATTTATCGAAATTAAAAATATATAATTTTCATTATATTGAATTCAAATTTTTTTATTAATCTAATGAGATTATTTGTTTATGAAATATTTATTTATCGAGGTCCAACTATAACTGTGGTTTTGCCCCATTTGTAAACCCAATTTGTAAACATAAGACTGATTTAATTTAGTTTTACAAACACAACCAAACTAAAACAGCTTCTCAACCCAATTTAACATGTGGCCCACTACTCTCTCCTATATATACACAGACACACACACACATTCCAAACCCCTCTATCTTCTTCTAGTTCCACTTGAATCTTCATTACAACAAACTTTTAATGTTGTTTAGTTTCAGATCTAAATAAATATATTAAAAATGGGACGGTGGAATAATCGCCGGAGGTGGGCCCCACGCCGTTACGACAGGGACGATCATCCTCGTCGCTCTCCCCCTACTTATTACCAAACTAAAGTCGATCCTCAAGGTACTTTTAATTATTTGTTTTGTCTTTTTTTTTATTGCAATAATTTAATTAATTAATATATTTTTTTTAATTATAATTTGCAATTATCCAGCTTATTAATGCATGAATTTTGTATTGAAATTGAAATGAATTTTTGTTAGTAGATGATTAGTTAAATTCATGCAGTTTCGGTGATTATGTTACGAGTTTTCGATGCTGCTGTGGAATGAATTTTAATTTAGTAACTATGAATTAACTAGAATCATCAACTGTTTTGTTATTGATTCTTTACTAGAGGTGTTATTGTTTCAAATGTCGAAAGTTATTTTAGATGCCTAGTTATTGAGTTTCGAGCAATGTGTGAAACTAAATGGGAAATTAGGAACAAGACTTTGAAAATCTTTATAGTAGGAAAGTTGTTATTAGCTTTTATTTGAGTTGATTGTCGTCACAGTTTATTCTTTAGAATATGATTACAAATTGGGGAAGTAGATTAGATTAGGTTGGCTATGATTAAGGTGTTTCTTTGAAAGTATGTACAGTTATTTACGGCTATTATTTTGAGGATTAGTTAGAATTGATCTTCAGTAGTTTTGTATTCGTAAAATTGATCTTAACTTAGACCTAGTAAGAGCTCCACAGTTCACTTCTATGCTTATAGTTACTATTCCTGTGATGTATTAGTATAGATTGCCTTGCTCTCTAAATTGTCCGTAGAAATTGGAGTCATATTAAATAACTACTCTATCTGTCCCTTCCATTTGTTTACACTTTTCTTTTTGGGATGTCCATTCCAATTGTTTATATTTCAAAATTTTCCAAAAATAGTAAAGTTTTTATAATTTTTAAAATAACTACATCCACTAATTCTCTCCACTATACCCACTTTATACATATAATATTAATCGGTCCCACTACTTTACTCATTTTTTTAACTTTCCTCCACGACCTTATCATTTTTCTTAAACTCCTTACCCAACCCAAATGTAAACATTTGGGAGGGACGGAGGGAGTATTATATTTGTATTCCCTAGTTTACCAAGGGGAGGTAACTCTAATGTATATTTGTTTCCCGTGTTTTCTAAGGGGAGGTACCTCTTATCTATATTTTCCAAAGCTATAGCTTTGTATTCAGTAGTTTACCAAGGGGAGGTTACTCTAATGCTTAACTTAGTATTGATCTTCAGTAGTTTTGTATTCGTAAAATTGATCTTAACTTAGACCTAGTAAGAGCTCCACAATTCACTTTTATGCTTCTAGTTACTAGTCCTTACTACTAAGCTTTAGCTTCCTCTGATATGCGCATCCTGTGAAGTATTAGTATAGATCGCCTTCCTCTCTAAATTGTCCGTAGAAATTGGAGTCATATTAAATAACTATTATATTTGTATTCCCTAGTTTACCAAGGGGAGGTAACTCTAATGTATTTTTTTTTCCTTTTTATTCTAAGGGGAGGTACCTCTTAACTATATTTTCCAATGCTATATAAATTCCATTTTTTCTTATCTCTTGGATCGTATTTCTGTTATCTCTTTTCGAACAACATGAGTTGTTTTGCAGGGATTTTATATTTTCAATTGTGCTTTTTGCTGATTTGATATGTTTTCACGTATGAATGAGTTGAAGTCCTATTTTTAATTCTTCCAGATCCGTGGCCAGTGTTGTTAAAGGCGCAAGACCAGATTTAAAGCACGACTCACAAATCATCAGTAATCGCTCTTTTTTTTACAAAAAAATAACAATCACAGATTTAACAAGAAACTATTACTTGACATCAAAACATAACAAAAAAACATGATAATTATGTCAATAATGAGGCCTGAAGCAATAAGATTCTTTAATTCAGAAGCTTCGGTGTCATCCAACTCAATCTCCGACCCCTTCAAATTCTCGCTCTTCTTCTTCAACATCTTGATCTATTAGAGGCTGAGATGCAGAGACCGTTAAGAGACTTGAGATGTAGAGTGGCTCTGTTGTGCGAAACACTTTAGGTTTTTTTTCCTTATACCCTTCTTTTTAAGGCTATTGCTGCCTTTTACCGGTATGAGCGTTTTTTAGTGCCCTTCAGTGCTTCACCAGTGCCTTTTGGAAGATTTCAGAATCACGTTAAATTGCACATTTTTTAATCGCGCACCTTGCGCCTAAACGCCAAGCGCCATTAAGCACGCCTTTAACAACACTGTCCGTGGCGCTTTTTTGTTGTCTTATGTAGTACACTTACATTTTTCCAAAATGATGTGAACTTTTTTGATGTATACATGGAGAGAGTGCCGCTTTCACATAGTCCCTGAGCGTTCAATGGTATATCTATGATTATTCTCTTGTGGTTACAGTTCATAATAAAGCATATGATATGGTATTCTAGCTTATTTATTGCTGTCCTTTTGCCCCTGCAGAGGTATTACAGAACAGTTCGCTTCCATGGGAGCAGAAGTTTTGCCTTCTAGGTGGAATTCCATGGAACAAGGTTCTCGCTGCTAAAAACTATATATACTGCTATGAGAATGTGCTAAAATGGGATGATGCTGCTGCCAAAGATGCTCTTTTTGATGCCCAGCAGCGCTTTTGTTCGATGATTAATAGCCTGCCTTGTGAGCTTCCCTTACCTGATCCGGATATGTTTATTGGTAAAATTGATTGGAACCCGGAGATTGATCCCAGACTGATGTCGGACTTGGACAAGGAATACTTTAATCCTGATGAAGCAGAAAACTTAACTTCAAATGAGCTTCCTGCTTGTAATAATAAGAATAAGAGTACTTTGGATAACCCTTGGGAATCTCATCGCTTGGAAGATAAAGTAGATATAAAGGATTTAGCACAGAGTTGGAAAAAATGGGGTGATTCTCTGGAGTCAAAGGACGAGAAATGGGGAAGTTCTGTGAATAAGCCATTTGGTTGGAACAAGGGGCTAAATGATACGAGAGAGTCAACTAAATATGAATCTGATTATGTAAATTCTTGGAACCGAGGCGCTTTACATTCTAAATCACCGAATGAAAAAGGTTGGGGAGATGCTTCGAAAAATTCTGGATGGAATTGTGGGAATTCCAGATCTAATGAGTGGGGATATACAGATAAAGTAGATTTCTGGGGAGATGCTTCGAAAAATTCTGGTGGATGGAATTGTGGGAATTCCAGATCTAATGAGTGGGGAAATACTGATAATGTAGACTCCTGGAGGCCGCTTCCTGGCGAAACTTCAAATTATAGGAAATATACTAAATTTGGAAACAATTCTGGGAACTCGAAATGGTCAACCAGTCAAAATAACGATACTGAAAAATTTGACCCCAGAATACACTCCGGTGCATGTCGCAAAAGAGAAGAGTATCAAGAAAATACATCCAGGCGTAAAAGCTGGAAACATGAAGGTGCCGACTTTGAAGCACATCAATTTTGGGGTAAGGCAAGACCACAGGGACAATATTACCGAGGTAATCATAATTATTAGGAAGGTACTATGTCAGGCATGCTGGTCATTTTGAATGAAGGTTAAACTGAATCAGAATGCACTTTGCTGTTGCTAAAAATATATGTATCTTATCAATATTTGAACCGAGTAGAAAATGTATTTGCCCTCTTCTTTTGTCAATGTTATGTCCTCTTGTAACCTGAAATTTGTGACTCATATTGCTGTCCGATCCTGTTATCTCAGAGACCTTTATCGACCATTCTGCAATCATTCTTTAGTGCGCTTGATTCTTGAATGTGTATATCTTTGCTGCATTTAGTCAACATGATTGTGGATGTTTACTCTGTTTGTCCCTTTGGTACTTGTCGGACATGCTTGTTAAACTGAATGCTGAGAAATCTGGATTAGATAGTTATGAATGTTACAAGGCAGGTACAACTTTGAAACCTTCTACACCCCAAAATGTGTTATATACCTCTGCGAAAGCCAGCTCCTCAAGTTTAGGAAAAAATAAATAATAAGGTGAAGCTAAGTTTTTGGTCGAGGTGAGCCAAAATCCATACTGAAATAAAAATTAATATACAAATAATTAAAAAGAAATTTTTGGAAAATAGTGACAAGCATTCCCCAAGTGCGAGAAAAATTATTTATTTAAAATTAAGTTTTTTTTTCATGTTAATATGTATCTGCCAAATTCGTTTCATATTTATGTAAATTGATATTATTGCAAAAGTTTCATTTAAAATTGGATAATTTTGGTTATTACCTGCTTATTTGATCATACATTTTTTGGCATAAAATTACCCAAAAAATTAAATTTTGTTTTGCTTAAAAAACAGATCTGGGAAAAAGACAAGACGTGCGTGTGACTAGAAAGGCACAAAAACCGGGTTGAACCGGATTCAGGACGAGCTTTAAAAAATTGTGAATTTTTAGAATTGGGCATGACTTTTTTTAGAAAAATTTGAGCCGGGTCATACCGGATTTCGTTAGAAAAACTAGGTCCGCAGATCGGGCCGGTCGGGTCGCCGGAATTTTTCAAATAATTTTAATTATTTTCATTAATAATATACAATTTTCGTAAATTTTTTGAATTGTATTTGCAAGTTTAGACTTTAATTTATACATGCACAATCTTTACCGGACTTTAGAACAAATTATTTATATTATATTATAAATTAAATTAGAATTTAAAAAGTGTTCACATATAATAAAAATGTGTAAATATCGGTTCTTTGAAGAGTTATTAGAAATTTAGGAGTACTTTTATTCAAAATTATATTCAATTAAAAAATAAATTTTAAAAAGACATAATTTTTTCAAAGTTTTACAAGAATATTTAATAAAAATCACAATAAAATTCTTGCTTTTATTGGGCCGGGCCGGACCGTGTTTTTATCCGGACAAGGCCGAGATTTGTCTGAATCGAGCTTAAATATGGGCTTTTTTGGGATTGGGCCGGTCCAGATTTTTATGAAAAATATGCGGCTCGTTGAGGCCCGCAGGCCGGATCGGTCCGGACCGAGCTTTTTTCGGATATGACTTTTTTTAAATTTTTCCTGAATCGGATCGGGCGGGATTTTCAGATTCAGATTTTTTGTATATCTCTACGCTTGACTGTGTCTGTGTGCTTGTAATTATCGGTAAAAATATACCTTTAAGTTTCTATAATGAAAACAAAGATGAATTATTTATTACCATAAATATTATTTCATAGATCTCCAATATATGTATTTTCATACCCGTTAGTCATTTTTTACCGTGACAGTAAAAAATCGAAATAGCAAAAAAAGTCACAATTATCATTAATGTGTGCAATAAGAACAAGTTTCATGGTGGTTGCTGTTAGAATATATATTTATATTATTATTATATTATATATATTAGGGTATTTTCGGTATTTAGTGTTAGGAGGAAACACACACATATTTGAGATTTAGTTCTACCAATTTAGAGTACTCACACAACAATATATTTGATGTGGAAAACCCACGTCCCAACTTGTATTTTAATCAAAAAAAGTATCAATAATACACAATCAAAACTAGAATACTCAAGCCTAACATACTCAAGCATCGGCCCTCGAGCTATACCTAGGTCCTACATCTTGAGCATTCTCTTAACAATCAAAACAATAGCACCTCAACGGTGTTCCAATCGATACTTGAGCCAACAATGCTCAAACATCTCCCAACCGATACCTAAGACGTCTACATCTCTTACGCATACATGAAAACAATAACATGACTATGTATATATTGCCATCACAAACTTAACCAACGAGACATACTTAATCTGATTATAATAAAAATTGTCTACCCATACAATTATTACCCAATCTCATTATGATAATAATTGTTGACTTATACAACTATTAACCAATCCAATTATATCTTGTATCATCAAGCTCGTATCATATATTGGGTTTAAACCCAACAATCCTCCCCTTCAACCCAATACAATTTCACAATCGAATTAACGGTCATCTTCAAGTCATCGACGTCCATTCGTCAATGCCTCCCCTCGAACAAGAATCCTTTCATCTCGTTCTCCAACTTTTGAGAATTACTAAGACCCGTATAGTGACCTCCAATAACTCTAAACTACAGTTACCCATCATAACGACATATCTATCCACAAAATCACGTACATTAACCACGAGTGCCTCCTTTCACCATTGAGTCACCTGATCCTTACTTTCACAATCCTTTGTCCTCTTTTGAAGAACATCACGAGCATCATCCAAATTCTTCACCTGTTTGATCAACCATCAAACCATTAAAAGTATTGCACTGATCCGGTCCATCTTCCACCTCAAATTCGAACGAATTGATCCACGGTGCAAGTCAACTGCCATATCGCACGTAACTTTGTCATCAAATCCATCAACATACTCCATCATACCAATTGAACCTCAACTTTCCTCCAACTCAGTTCATCACGAACCTCGCCTCTTGATACCACTTGTTAGGAGGAAACACACATATATTCGAGATTCAGTTCTACCAATTCAGAGTACGCACATAACAATATATTTGATGTGGAAAACCCACGTCCCAAATTGTATTATTAATCAAAACAGTTATCAATAATGTGACGACTGGGACTTTCGTGAAGTATTTATATGAATAAAATACATCTGTGTGTTATAATTGTGGATTATGTGGATTTATGAGTATAAAATATTAAGTTATGTAATTTTGTGGTTTATGTGAAATTTATGTGAAATAGTAATAAGGAACGGGCAAAGTCTCGTTCCAGTTTGATGAGTCAGCGAAAAGGTTTAAGTTATGATTGTCGGGCCGTTAGGTAGAACGTGACCCGTTATTCAGAGGAGGATTAAATGAGAAGGATTAAGAATAATAAAATTGAGGATTATAATGAGTTATGGTAAAAGTTGAGTCCTCTGTGTGTTTCTGTGATTTGGTTGAAAAAGTTATATCGTTATTTGAATTATCGAGTAAATGTTATACGCGTAATCAATTATTAAAAAAGGGGATTACTGTGTTTGAGTGTACCAATATGAAATATGTTTGATGTTATTGGATGAATATATGTTCCAAGTATGAATCTGTGGTTCACAAGTTTTTAAAATATTTTTTAGAGGATTTATTTGATTTAAATAAGGATTAAATCATCCTTATATATTTTTATAAAATTATTAAAATATGATCAAGGTGTGAAATTTATCTTAGTATCTCCGAAATTGTCCTAGCTAGGGACTTTCTAAAAATAATAGTTGGACTTATTTTGGTGTTTTGATATTTTTAAAATGATTTTTAAAATCTTACTGCTATTATTGGAGATTTAATTGTAAAATCTATATAAATAGAACCGGTTGCTCAAAAATTTATTTGAAAATACGGGTGAAGAGCTAATTTTATGTTTTACTTTATAAAAATAAAATTTCAGCTATTTTCGTTTTGTGTGGAGATAAATCATATTTATTTTATTTTGTTTTTGCATAAATAAAAGTAGAAAAAAGAAAAAGGTGGAATTGATAATTACTAAATCGCCCTTAAAATTGTGTATATATACTTCCTTTCCTCCTCCTTCTCTCCCGTTTTCTCTCCTCTCTCTCTCTCTCTCTCTCCCCCCCTCTCTCTCCCTCTCCTTCTAACTCATGTCTCACCCTTTCTCTGATCTAAAGCCATGGCTGTGCTTGGTTTTTCTTCTTCTACAACTATATGTACTTGCATATGTGTTTCTTATGATTCTCGAAACCCTCTTTCGAGTTCCATTCGATTTTTCCAAATTAGAGATGGGATGAGTGGTTTTGTGGTTGATTATGGATGTTAAACATGTTTATGAGGTTGCTTAAGTGAATCAATGAGGTTTCGTGGAAGAAAACCCCAAGTGGGGCATCTCCGAGACCTTGCCGCCGCCGGTGATGAGCTCCGGCGAGCCGGCGGTGGACCATGATGCTTGTCTGAGTCCTATATTATATATTTAAGCTAAATTAGTTAGTGCATGTTTATTTAGAGTGAAAATTCATTTCGAATGTTGATGCTATAAGTCGAATTATGTGTTTAGCTTGATTTCCTTTCGATTCAAAAGCATGCATGTGTATGTTTATGGATTTTTCAAAGTTTTAGAGTTTAATTTCTTAAGAATGATTCGAATTTGGTGTGTAGTTCGAGGTGAAGTAATCAATTATTAGAAATGTTGTTGCATGTTATTTTTCTTAGAAAAACCTGAATGAAATTTTCGGTTTTAAAGAGAATTTTGAGTTCGAGTTACTTGTTTAATTCGGTGGAGGTGATTCTGGTTATACCCTGTTCCAAGTAACCCTTTGTTCTAAGTACTTATACCCTGTTTTCATATTTTTGTTATCTTATGATCCTTTGACCCTAAGAGAGTCGTTAATGAACCTTTCATATGTCATACCTTGATAACCTAGATTCCTTTGATAATCGCTTGTACCTTGTTTATGCATCGTTCTTTGAAACTATCCTAATAACGGCCTTGTTATACCCTGCTTAATGTTTGATCATTTACTCAACTTACGATCCCTGTTTATTTCCAATTTGTTCATTTTCCATGAATTCTTGAATTGAACTTAAGATTGACTTTCGACTTGAATGAGTCCAAACGGTTTCACGTATCGGTAAAGATAAAATGAATTTAGCCAAACTTCCTTGTATTCCAACATAAAGGTTTTCCCAAATGAATTCCTAAAGGATTGGATAGAGACTTAAGAGGTTAGTGGGACTAGTCCAGTTACGTAAGAGACTAGCGGGTCTAGTCCAATATAAGGTTGAAATGATGTCATAGATACCTTAATGACCGGATGGAGGTCAATACAGGCTGATCACCCGTATTATACTTAAAAGATGGATATTCCAATCAAGGGTTCTTTGTGTTAAGTAATGAAAGTAAAAGTTTTATAAATGTTGCAACAAGCATTATGCTTTTCTTTTGATTTGAAGTTGAATAGTTTGAATTGAAACTTCCTTAAAATTCTGAGAATCTTGTTTGAGAACCCCGTCACTTTTTTTTTATTGATGCTCATAGCTTATAGCGATTTATCTCTCAAAGTGTGAAACTCTTTGAGAACCCTATCGATTGATTTTGAGAAACATTCATTCATAAATAGTGGAAGATGAGTCAAGTACATGCTTATGGCCTCGGAGAGGTACCTATATAGCACTACCCCGGAGACTTAGGAATATTTTAATAATACTAAGTCTAAAAAGAACAATATAACTGATAATACTTGCGGAGATGCTCCGCATTCTAGGCTCGTGGGATCAACTTGTCCTGCATATCATTGAGATGGTAGGTTCCATCCCAGAGTATTGATTTTATCTTGTAGGGGTCTTCCCAATTTGCCCCAAATTCTTCATGGATCACCACCTTGGTGTTTGGCATGACCCGGCGCAGAACCAAGTCTCCCGCTTTAAAAGTCCGTGCTCGAACCTTGTTGTTGTAATATCGAGTTGTGCTCTGCTGATATGTTGTTATCCTGATATGAGCATCCTCTCGAGTCTCCTCAATCATGTCCAAGTAGAGATGATGGTTAACCTTATTCGCCTCCGAGTCATAATTATCCCTTTGAAAGGATCCATAGGAAGAAGATTATGAGCAAATCCGATTTGAATCAACGAACTCGCATTATGCGAAGAGAGAATACAAGAACGAGATGCGAGCTCATGGGCCCGGCTCGCTAACGCGAGTATACATGCAACAATTGTTATTAAGCAATGATGTGAGCCTATTTCACTTAAGTTTATCATTAATTCATTTTACTTGTTGTACATAAAAAGTAACGCCGACATATAAGAGTGTAAAATAAGAGACAGGCAGATGATGCGAACTGGTGGGTTCAATATGCTGGCAAAGTAAAAATACCTGACATATCCGGCCAAGGCTTTGATAAACCTGGGCCAGTAGGGGCACATTAAAAATAAATAAAATTAATGAGGAAATTGGGCTAGCATGGAAAAAAAGGTGCGAGAGCAGAAGACTTGAAAACAACTATAGGTAAACATAAGTTCAGAGTTGAGGCCCGAAGGAAAGATACATAAATACATACGCAAGGCAAATGGGTTTCCCACTTCCCCATCAAAAAGTTCATCAAATTAAATTAAACTAAGGCTTGTTGGCATCTGCCTCTTTCTGGGCCTGCTCAGCTGCTACCCGAGCCTCCTTTACCATCTTGGCATCCATCTCCATCTCCAACTTCAGTTTTTTGGCATTTCTAGCCGTACCTGCGCCTAGAGCACCCCAATCGAAGTCAGGAATCTTACTAATAAAAATATTTATGAAATTTCTTGCTCACAGGTTTCTAGCATCGGCAAGAGCGGCCTCCCGGCTCGCGGTCAAGGCAGACAACGATCCCTCCATCTCCGTCACCTTCTCCTTGATGGCCTCCTTCTCATTCTTCTAGTCATCCGCGGCAAGGTTGTGGGTTTTTTTTCTGCTCCCTAAGCGCCTTCTCATGAGCAGAGAATGATCAAATATCTTTTGATTATAGTTGTTTACAAGTTTGACCTTCTCCTGCCCGTGCTCATTAACCTTGCTCTGAAGGGACTTCACCTTAGCATCCAACTTCTAGTTAGCCTGGCTGATGGCTCGAATTTCTTGAGTCCTAAACACCTGGAGGAAGTGCACCTGGGCAGCGGCCTTGGTCAATGCATCATTATTGGCCTCAAGAGAAGTTGAGGTCCAATTTTTTAGGTCCCGGTTGCTGACATTGGACCGTGCAAGCCGGACAAACGTGGTCTCGACCGCACTAGCAAAGGAAGAAGTAGGAAGAGGGACATCGGCTGGAACAGTTCTTTTTGGATCAGGCTCACGGGTTTTCCCGTCCTTACGGCCGTGACACCTTTTTATGATATACAAAGTGATAGCCGCCGTGTATCCATTCGAGTTAATCTGAAGCGGGGCAAGCTGGTAGTACTCGTACACATCTTTGATGAAAGGATGGAGATGTGAAGAAATTCCTAGCCTGACTAGGAAGTTGGACAAGACCATGCGAGGCACCCTACCTTCATTTTCCTGATGGTTGAATCTGTAGCATCGCATGTGCGGCTTGGGGAGAATCACCTGACCCTCCAGCTGGAACTGGTCAACGATGTAAGCCAGATGCTTCTGGGTAAGTGAGGGGGCCAAGTCACGGCAGGCGAGGACTTTTGTCTCTTCCTGGGCCGAGGTAGAACTTTCCTCCCCATCTGAAATGATTTGCTTCCTAAAGATGATCTCACCCTCGAGCTCGGGCTGAACAGGATGCACTGGTTCAGGACAGGCAGTGGGGGCGGAGGCATAATTGCATACATTAACCTGACTTATGACATCAGCCACCTCCTCCCATATTGGAGGGTCGTAAGACCAATGTGAGCCATCCTCTTCACCCTCGAGCCCTAGAATGGGGTATTTTGCAGCAGCTAGCTTCTTTCCTTTATTGGTGTCATAGTAAGCGCTGCCCAGATCAATGTCGATGGATTCAGAATCGAGATAAATGAGATCGAGGTCATTGGCTGCAACTTACTTAAGGTGAGCCTCTCTCTCTCAAGCCATTTCCCTCATAATCTCCTCTGCCCGCTCTTTGTCAATAGGAGTGGGCTCGTATCTTACAAGTTCCTCTATTCCAAGTGATGCAAGAATCTTGGAGAGGTCCATGAATCTATTTCTTCAATCGTAAATGTTGGTCTCCCTGTTATAATCTTCAGGGTTGGGGTCGAGATGGATGTTCAGCGAGGTGGAACCACTGGCTCGCTTCTCTTTTTCAACTCTAGCTATGTTCATGGCTCCATATGGGTTGATAGTAGAGCCAGGAGAAATAGGTTGGCTAAGGCGTCCAAAAATGAAGGTGAGCTCGCGTTGGAAGTCTTTTGAGCCTCGTTGCTCAGGTGGATATTGATTGAGAGGACAAGGGGTGACCGAAGAGTGATCCGGACTCGAGGAAGAGCGAGACGATCCATAGGAGCGGGCTGAAGACGCACTCGACATCTGTAAAAGATGGTGACTATTAGTGTTTGGCCCTAAAAAATGAAAATAGAAATGGGGTCGCACCTTAGTGTCCTCGCGTCGCACATGAAAATAGGATCGCACCTAAAAGTCTACGCGAGCTCATAGGCTCGCATCATGGTGTGTGGGTAAGTGTGTTAAAGCGGGCTCGTATTGAATACATAGTGTGTGCTCGAATGTGGCATGATAAATGATGAACAAACAACAACAAAAATGGGTGATTGTGGATCAAAATAGTACATGTAAATGATTCAAACGAAGATCCTGAAGAATCTAAGGCCGGAGAGTAATGCCGGCGGTAGACATTTCTTGTGGTGATGAAGGTTTTAGCGAAGGTAGATCCTTGAGCAAAATGAGCAGCAATTTGTTAGTGTTTTTGGAAAGTTAAGAAATGAAGTTTGAAGTTCACATATTTATAGGGGATATGAGAGAGAAAGAGGAGTGACCCGTGTTATCATCTCAGAGGTTGACACAGATCCCCATGCCAGTTGTCTTACAGATATTAGGCATTCAAAAAATACGACCATTGGATGGCGTGCGAGGCAGCCATGTGCGACTTCATGGGCTCGCACTACTCGCAGGAGCAGAAAAGTAAATGTTGAAAAATTCCTAGCCCCACAAATACGACCAGGAATTTTTGGGGTAGTTATTATGCCTTCTTTTGGGGCATGGCCCATAAATAGGTCCATATGGGTATATTGAATTATTGGGATTAAATAAATGGATGCATGAGTGTTGGGCTCATAAGCATATTTGACATGCATGTTGCGCTTATAGCGCCAACACATGCATGTTGAGCCCGCACATGCGTGATGGGCTCATGAGCAAATACATG